>NW_028230875.1:0-25450 GCF_043228905.1 Azolla caroliniana | reverse complement strand
TACACTCATTCTCATCTCCACTCAATTTTATTGGCCTAAGATGCGTCCTGACATACATAGCTATGTGACTAAATGTCACCAGTGTCAAGTTAACAAAGCCGAGCGACTTAAAGCCGCTGGACTTTTACATCCCTTGGACATTCCCAATAATAAGTGGGAAAGTATATCCATGGATTTTATTGTTAGCCTTCCTCCCACCCAAAAAGTTCATGATGCCATCTGGGTTGTCGTTGATCGACTAACTAAAATGGCCAGATTTATTGCTACTAAAACCATCATAACAGCTCCTGAATTGGCTTACCAATTCGTTGACGAATTGTTTCGTTTTTATGGGTTACCGATGGATATCGTGAGTGATCGAAATCCAAAGTTTACTAGTGACTTCTAGACGCAAGTATTTAAGAAGTTAGAAACTACGTTGAGCATGAGCTCCACGGATCATCCTCAATCCGATGGACAGACAGAACGAGTAAATCAAATTATTGAGGACATGCTTCGAGCATACGTTGGTGCAAAACCAACAAAATGGGAACGTTATCTCCCAATTTTGGAGTTTGCTTATAACAGCTCCAAGCATACGTCGACGGGGTATAGTCCTTTTATGTAGATATATGGTTTTCAGCCACGAGCCCCGATTAATGTTAATATACATCATCATGAGTTACGAAGCACGCAAAACTTTCTTCGGGATATGCAAGATATGTTGCATATTGCACGAGATAATATAAAAACAGCTCAAGATAGAGCGTGTTTTTATGCCGACCATCATAGGCAACCTCGTGTATTCAGCCCTGGATAGAAGGTATTTTTACGTGTACCTCACAATTCTAAGACATTGTCTACAAGTAAGTGCACTAAGTTAGCCCCACGGTTTTGTGGACCTTTTATAGTCCTCAAACGCATTGGGTCATCAGCCTATCGTCTCGCTCTTCCCGATGGTGTCGGAATTCATCCAGTCTTTCATGTGAGTCGTCTAAAAGAACTTTTAGGTTCTGGCGACAATACAGTTACAACTGAAACTTTGGTTACTTCTGAAGAATTGTCTTCTAAACCACATGTACCAGAAAGAATTCTCGATGTTAAAACAAAAAAATTACGTACTAAAGAAATCCGAGAATTTAAAATAAAATGGATGGATAAATCAATAAAAGATGCCACATGGGAACGTGAAAATACTCCCAGAACTAACTTCCCTAACTTTCCATTGCAAGAGTGCAATGTTTTAAAGAGGCGGAGTATGTTACGGGCATGACCATATAATATCCCGTGGTGAGAATTTACCATAGTATTCTATACACGTGGATAAGTGTGAGGGTCAAATGAGAATGTAAAGAAGGGGAGGATTACTTTTAATCCTTGGGATTGAGACAACCCATTAGGCCAAGTGTGAACTTGCCTGGGGGACTTGGGTATCGCTATAAATAAGAGGCCTAGCTACCCTCATTTCATCATCTTTTGACTACATCGAGACTCTGCTCTTGTGGTGGGTCAACTCTTGTAGCGAGCGCGCCAACACCAGGTACAACTCGACGCCACGGCGGTGGTATGGGACACCGATCGAGGCTCGAGTCCGTCTCGATCCCTTCGCTCGAGGGTGGTCGGGTGGATCGGCACCCTTCTTTCTCTTTCTCCTTTCTATCTATCATTACTTTATCCTTATCTTAAGCTTACTTTAGTACCTAGATCTCTAATAACGTGTCTCCCCGAAGTGCACTTAGACCTAAAGTCTAAACATGTTTTATAGTCATATGTATCAACAATGTTGTATGGTCTTGGTCATATTTGAACTTGAGACCGCAAGAGTAAATACATTAAACACTTGAGCTAACCAAATGGATTGCTCCTTTCGAATGTTTAATGTTTATGCGTACGAGAGATATGCGAAGGCCTTTCCCATATATGTTTTTTAAATGAAAACATATGTGACGAGAAACCTTATTTCCCCCTCGTTAACAAGAAAACTATGTTGGTATGTTACCCAACCTCAAGGCTCATCATTAAGATGATATGTTTCACGTCGGGTTCATCAAATATGTCGCGGAATTCCGCGTGGATGGGTAGAAATGGGGTAGGACCACAGGGGGTCTTGAATCAAGGAATCGAGAAAGGAGGAAGAGGCCCTCGAGTCGTGTACACACAAACACCGTGAATCAGACAAAGAGGAGTAGGAAGGAGGTGATCGTAGGTTTCGGACCTAATGCAGTACGAGAGAATAGCAACGCAAGAACGACACAAGAGAAAAAGAACAACGTAAAGCAATGGAATAGATTGTCAATAGTAGTTAGGACGCGCGCGCGCGAAGCATAGGGAATACAACCGGTTAGAGCTGGGAATAGAGCTTCGAGCTCTATAGCAAACACACAGAAAAATGGGGCCTTTGGTCAGGAGTGCGCGGGCGTCTGACACGAGCCGAGGGTTCCTCCCAGGGTTTGGACGTAGAGGTTCAGAAGAGAACGAGTGAGTGAGCTACTTCTTCCTGTTCGATAGCGTCCTCTGCTTCTCAAGAAAAAAAACGATCCCTCAAACAATATGAGGCCTCCCCTTTTATAACTCAAGGAGTAACTGTTACATCAAGGTTTAATGACTCCTCGATATTCTCTCCTAGATTCTCTTCTTGATGTGCTCTCACTCTCACCTTTGTTTCCGCGGCCCTACCCATGCGATATTAAACCCTCTAATAGTGCCTAACTCCCTAGTAATCCACAAACCATACCAACACATAGTACTTGTAAGGAATAGCGCGGAATACTGCTCGGCCACGACCGAGTCTTGAATTACTTCGATAAGAGTGCAACACTGGAATGGGAATAGAAGTACACACAAAAGAGAGTACACAGGATGTTTACGTGGAAAACCTTGAATGGGAAAAACCACGGGAGCCCACAAACTCCAACTATCACTATGAAGAAAAGAGGGTACAATCGGAGACTTGGAGGCAACAACCTTGAGCTCTGTTTCTTCACCAACCGACGGTTGCAACAGAGTATTTCTCTGTATCTCACACTCTCTCTAAGTCATTCTCGCTCTGTACAACAATATCTGACAACAATAATAACAACATGCACATAAAGTGATTGTCCTAAGTCTTATTTATACTTATACGAACTTAGGGCTATTTACAAATATAGCCTCAATAGGCTTGCTCAAGACATATTTACAAATATGTCTCTCTTCCGGTTCTCACCGAGTCCTCTTCATTCATCACTGGGTCCAATCCGGAGAGACCGATTTCCCAACAATCTCCCCCTTCACTTCGGCATGGGATGTCTCGTCAACCCGATCCGCTTTCCGCACACGTCTAGCTTATCGGTTGTCAACATCTTGGTAAGCATATCCGACCCATTCTCTTCCATGTGGATCTTCGTCAGCATGAACTCTTGATCTTCTACTTTCTCCAGGATCTAGTGGTACCTCCGTTGGATATGTTTCGTCCGGGAATGGTAGGTCGCGTTCTTTGCAAGGTGGATGGTGCTTTGACTATCGCAGTAGAGCTGGTATTCCTCCTGTTGGATCCCTATCTCTCCGATGAAGTCCTTCATCTAGATTATATCCTTGCCGGCTTCTACAACTGCCATGTCCTCTGCCTCTATGGTTGACAATGCAACCGTCTTCTGCAGCCTCAATTGCGACGAAACAACTCCCCCTCCATAAGTCATGACATATCTGGATGTCGACCGGTTAGTATTTGCATCAACCAACATATCCGAATCCGTGAAACCATTGAGTTGGGGTTTTCCAGAGCCAAACCGGAGGCACATACTCAACGTGTCTTTCAGATACCGAAGTATCCACTTGACCGCGTTCCAATGCTCTCTTCCGGAATTGCTCATGAACCAGCTCACCACTCCGACTGCATATCCAATATCCGGTCGGGTACATACCATCGGGTACATCAAGCTCCCAACGACAGAGGCATATGGTATCTTCATCATATCCGTCTTCTCCGCCTTTGTCCTCGGGCTTTCTTTTCCGGATAGCTTGCAGTTTGCCGGAAGTGTCGATTCGACCGGTTTCGCCTCCGACATGTTGAACCGTTGAGGCACCTTTGTCACATACTTCTCCTGTGACAACCACAACAGCTTCTTCGACCGGTCCCAGATGATGTGCATTCCCAATATCTGTCTTGCCAGCCCCAAGTCTTTCATTGAGAAGGTCTGGTTCAGAGCCTTCTTGTAGAAAGTAGCGTGCGGAAGCAAGTATGAAGACCGAATAGAAGGAAGGAAACTCAGGTTTAATGGAGAGCTTGAGCTTACGCAGTATACGCTGTCGTAGTGTATTCCACACACTACGTGAAAACCATAAAATAATATATCCGATTTTAGATACATATCAATAAATAAATAATATATCAAAACATTTATCAGGTGCATAGGGTAGGATTCAAACCTTGTACCTCCATGTAGCCAAACCTCAACTTTACCATTATGCTACCTTATCTTTAGTGTTCTACAAATAGATTTAATAACTATAAGTGCTTTATTTGCGCCTACCTTTATTAAAAGGTAAATCATGTATTTTTAGAGTGCGTGAATATTTTATAGAAAAACGCAAGCAACTAAAAAGTGACTCATGCACATCTAGCGTGCATGAGCACTATATTTAGCAAATAAAAGCCAGGATTAGAAAAGCATCACATGCACATTTAATGTGCGTGAACATATTAGAAAAAAAAAAAGCATGTAGCTATGCTTAGTCTCTCCCATCACTATATAAGGATGGGGAGCACATTGTAGTTTTTGTTGATTATTTTTCTATAATGATCAATCAATCTAAAATATTCGTGGGATTCATGAATTTGCTAAAATAATTTTCTCTTACTACCTAAATATTGACTAAATATACTAAACTCGTGGGATTCACGAGATTCTTATCTTATAACTCTTTATACCTATTCTTTACTAGCCTTATTTGTATTTTTCTTCCTCCTAGTCCAAAACCTCGGCGGTTCCCACCTGACTCACGCAACGATCCGGAGCCGAAAGGCATGACACAGTTGGTGAACCCGACGTGAAGACCGGGTGGCAAGGAGATGGAAAATCAACCGGAGGCTAGCAACATGATGATGATGTTCGAGCGCATGCTACAAGAACAACGCGCGATGTCGGAGATAGCGGCATCAGTGGAGCGGCTCGTGCAACGAAACGGACAATTCGACGGGAAAGACGTGTCGCGGTATCTTCGGGACTACAAGGCGGAGATGCTACGGTGCGGAATATCGGAAGGACTGCAAGTGACGTCCTTCAACCGGGTGGCGACTTACGGGCTTCAAGCAAGCATCCATGGGCTACGACAGCAAAATCCGACATGGGAGGCGTTTGAAGTAGAGCTAAAGAGGACGTTCGCCATCGAGGATTCCTCCAAGGCGACACGAAGGGGATTCGAAGATTGGGTGGAGACGCCGGACAAGGGATTGAAGGTCGTTGATGTGTTTTCGGCATTCGAAAGCCGGTTCGGGAGGTTGTCCGCGAGAGATCAAGCTATCCTCGTACCGGACAAGGTGATCATGTTCTTGCGAGCCGTGGATGTCCGGGACCGGAAAGATCTCGGAGTGCTCTTGGAGGACACGACCACGGAGAGTGGCCTCACCGAAACATGGGAAAGTGTGCGGGATATCGTCGCGCGATACACGAAGAGGGGGCAATGGCTTGCCAACGAGGAAAAGAGGGCTTTGGAACCGATTCCGAAACCTAGAACCGGATTGGAAGACCATCAACCTCGGGCTCGGGAGACTACAACCGAGAAGGGGATTGATGCATCTACGGTGGAGCAACTATTGAAGGAGATGGAGAATCTAAAGATCGCGATGGTGAAGAAGTCGGATGACCGCCCCACAAGCTCCAAGTATACGGACCGACGATGCATATGGTGCGATAGCGCCGAACACGATCGGAGGGATTGCGACGAGCATAAGGAGGCGCTACGGCGGGATCTCATCTACTACGAGGGAAACCGGATTCATTCGATGGACTCTCAGAAGCCACTCCGACAGAACTTCCGGAAAGGCGGCATGAAGAAGGTGCTCGAGGAGGAATTGGCGGGAAGAAGCAACTATGCGACAACCGCGGGAATATGTGTCAGGGAGTCATCGAGAGCAAAGACATCTTTTTGGCCAGAAGTTCTAGAAAACACAGAGAAAACCGACTCCAACGAGATCCGAAGCACCGCGGAAGGCATCCGGGAAGCTACGGGATGGGAGTGCCCTGTCGACAAGAATAGCGTATACGCCCTGTGTCAATTGCATAAGGTGTATGTGGACGAGAAACGACGACGCACGGAGGATGCGGACGGGCCATCGAAGATACCGGAAAGCTGGGACTCCGGAGGTAAGGGAAAAGAAAAGGCAACTCCGGCATTCAAGCACGCCTCGGACATAGAACAACAAACTGACTTGAAAAGAGTGTTCGAAGAAAGGATCTTGGATAGCCAGGTAGATTTCTCGCTTCGGGAGCTACTCGGAATAACAAAGAAGGAGTTCCACGATCTTCTCGTGGATCTCGTGAAGCGAAAAAGACAAAGTACGGAGGAAAATGCTCCAAGGGTGAATGCGAACACCGTTTTAATGAACGACACCGAAGTGGAGGACGAAATTCCGAACTCCCACTATACAAAGCCACATTGGGCACGGGCGACTACGGAGACTCCGGTCCGAATCGGCAACATCAAAGAACCCGTGCTAGCATTGATTGATCACGGATCGGAGATCAACTTGATGTCCAAGGAGTTCTACCGGAAGGGGAAGTGGCCTATTAACACCAACCATGGATGGAAGATTCGGGCGGCCACCAAAGCAACGGAAGATCTATTTGCGGCTTGTCCTGATGTGACGGTGAAGATCTGGGATGTCGAAATCGACCAAAATTTCTTCGTGCAAGATGAGGTTTCACATTCCGTCATCCTCGGCCAACCCTTTATAACGGCATCACAGATGGAGACGAAGGTGCTCAATAGCGGTGCGGCTTTTGCGCGAATTCGGAGCCAAAACGGTGGGAAATCCGTCCAATTCCTAACTGTGCCAGCAAATCACGAAAGGAACAAGAAGGAACTCTTGTCCCAAGTGAGAATGGATTTTTAAAGCGGACTGTTGCAGAGTGGGGAAGTGATAGTCCGAGAAGCCCTGATACCCCACACAGGAAGAAAACTCTCGGAGTAAAACATGTACGAATCGGTCCGGATGGGGCATCTACGTACACGACCGTAACCGGAGGATTGAAGAAAGGATACAGACAAGTGGAGGATAAGTTGCGGTCGGCATCGATAATAAAAGAAGATGAAGAAATCGTGGGGATAGTCGAAGAAGTGTTCTATGGGAGCACGCTACAACGACTTGAAGAGCTTGCGGAAGATAAAAGCCAAGGGAACCGGGTAGTCCCGGTGGAATCGGTCGAGATGTACGAGATCATTGTGAAAATGGAGCCGGATACGCTCCGCAAAGAAGAAGCAATGGTAAGTACGAAATACAAGACCGTGGAGAAGAAGGTGAAACCGGCCGCAGAACCACTACCCGCCGATAGCGAACAAAAGAGGAAAGAAGTCTCGGGAGATCCGACACTTCGGAAGTCCGTGGATATCGGACATGCCTTCACGGATGAGACCTGGAAGAAACTTCGGATCGGTGGAGGTGGGTTCCTATTACAAAAAGAAGAAGAACGGTTTCGCGAGATGTTGGAGCAACACGGCAAAGCGTTTGCATTTACATCAAGGGAGATAGGGTGCGTCGATCCGAGAATAGTGGAGCCGATGGTGATCTTCACGATTGACCATGTATTGTGGAACCTGAAGCCGATTCCGGTGCCATGAGCGCATATTCCGAAAGTCGTTGACTTGCTCAAGGAGAAGGTGGCGATGGGGATTCTAGAGCCATCAACTGATCCGTACTCAAATCGATGGTTTACGGTTCCGAAGAAGAATGGGTCACTCCGATTTATCCAAGACTTACAACCAGTGAATAAGGTCACGATCCGGAACTCGGGAGTCGGTCCGATAGTGGACGAATTTGCGGAAGCTTTTGCCGGTCGTGCGATATACTCCATCGGAGACCTATACTCGGGGTATGACCAATTCCAACTAGTCGTGGAGAGCCGAGACATCACAACCATGCGAACACCGATAGGATTAGTCCGAATGTGCACACTACCACAAGGAGCGACAAACTCGGTTGCTCATATGATGAACGCGATGAACAAGGTGCTTCGAGACTGCATTCCGGAGATAATGATGCCGTTCCTCGATGACATTTCGATGAAAGGATGTGCGGTAGAAGAAAAAGATGAGACTATGGATGATCGGGGATGCCGAAAGTTTGTGGTCGACCATATTCATGATTGTGAGAAAGTGTTGCGAAAGCTAGAAGATGTGCACCTAACACTTTCCGGGGAGAAATCGGCATTCGGCCAAGAAGAAATATTGGTGGTCGGACATCTATGTGGGCCCTACGGCCGAAGACCGTCACCAACAAAGATCGATGCGATTCAAGCTATGGAAGAAATATGCGAGTCAACATCCGAGGTCCGAAGGTTTCTCGGTGCATGTGCATTCTATCACATATGGATTCCGCATTATGCACATATAGCGGACCCGCTCTACCACTTGTTGCGGAAAGGTAAGAAATTCAAATGGAAACCGGAACACACCAAAGCCCTGAAGAAATTGAAGAAGACACTTCGGAGGGCGGAAGCACTTAAGAAGCCAAGCTACGACCGACCAATCATAGTAACGGTTGATACAAGTCCAACTGGTATCGGGTGGGTCATCAATCAAGCCGACTCGGATGGTTCGCGGTATCCAATCCGATTCGGAGCAAAGGTTCTCAACGAAAGGCAACGTGGATATGCACAAGTCAAAAGAGAACTGTGGGGAGTCGTGTCGGCGATAAAATCGGATCGGGATTATTTGATCGGAGCCGAAGTGGTGATCGAGACGGATTGTCTTCCGATACTCGGGATGATGCGGTGTTGTACGATATCGGATGTAGCTATGCTAAGGTGGGTTGCATATGTCAAGTCGCTTAATCCGGAAGTTCGACACATCTCGGGGAAGGACAACGCGGTAGCGGATATGTTATCAAGGGCTCGGTTCGGAGACGACATAACCGAATCGGATAATGAAGAAGTTTCCGAAGACTACTTCGCGTCGGAGCACATATGCCGAGTGAACGTAATCCGAGAATTCCGGGAAGAAGAATACGAGGAAGAAAGCTTGATGATCGGAAAGATGTTACAAGAGGCCGAGGATTCAACAAACGATAAAGGAAGAAGAGCCGAGATCCGAAGGAAGAAGAGGCAAGTCCAAAAGTTCTTCTTGGAAAACAGATTAATATGGAGGGCGCCGAAAAGACCGGATGGTATACCACTTCGAGTAGTCGGGACAAAAGAGCAACGAAACCGGATAATGTCCGAGTTTCACGAATCCGATTGGGCTGGACACCGAGGAACATGGGCAACATTTGTGAAGATCAAGCAAAAATATTGGTGGAAGAAAATGTACAAAGATGTCGCGGAGTTCACGGAAAGCTGCAAGAAATGTCAAGTCTACTCCGGGGTTCGACATCGAGATGAGTTACATCCGACATTCTCACCGACAATCAACTTCAAGTGGATGGTCGACATAGTGGCCATGCCGACCGGGATCGGACAAAAGAAATACTTGGTATTAGCTCGAGAAGATCTCACGAATCAAATAGAAGGTCGAGCGCTTCAGAGGAAAACGTGTTCCGCGGTATGCCAATTTCTTTTGGAGGAAGTATTTTGCAGGTACGGGTGCGTAGGACAAGTGATTGCGGACCGGGGAGAACTCGACTCGGACAAAGCTAGGGGATTCTTCGCCAAACACGGAGTTCGGTTATCGCTGACAACGGCATACAATCCGGAGGCCAACAGGAAAATCGAACGAGGACATAGTCCGATTGTGAAAGCACTTGCGATGGCATACGATGGAAAGGTGAAGGACTGGCCGCAGATGCTTCCGTATGCACTATGGGCGGATCGGACGACGCATAGCTCCGTAACCGGTTACATGCCGGCAGAACTCATGACCGGACAAGCATCGGTAATGCCGACGGAAACTACGATCACAACATGGACAGTGCTACCATGGAAGGAAGAGATGAGCCGGGAAGAACTACTAGCGGTCCGGATACGACAACTAGAGGGAAGACCGGCAGACATAGCATAAGCAATACGCCGACAACAAGAAGCACGATTCCGAAACAAAAGCTGGTTCGACACAAAGCACCGACTACGACCAAGGAGGATTGAAGAAGGGGATTGGGTGATCGTCTATGACAGTAGTTTGGACCATCAACATACAACGATGCGGAAATTCGCGAAAAGGTGGTTCAGGCCATACGAGGTTCGGAAAGTCTTCGACAATGGAACGTACCGACTGTCCGAGTTGGATGGAACAATACTACGAGTGCCTATAGCCGGGAAGCGGGTGAAGATTTTCAAGAAGCGGACCGACGACAAACCCTATGTGATCCAAGCCAAGGCCAACAACGAGGAGCAATCGGACGAAGACCACGGTGATGTGGGAAGCAAAGAAAGTGAATTACAACTCATAGTCGATATAAGGGGAGAATCGGAGGAAGCTTTGGGTGAAGACGGATATGAGGAATCGAGAACTTCGGCACATACCGGAGGATGTGCGGGTTCAGAGGGGGCGAGTGTCGTAGTGTATTCCACACACTACGTGAAAACCATAAAATAATATATCCGATTTTAGATACATATCAATAAATAAATAAATAATATATCAAAACATTTATCACGTGCATAGGGCAAGATTCGAACCTTGTACCTCCATGTAGCCAAACCTCAACTTTACCATTATGCTACCTTATCTTTAGTGTTCTACAAATAGATTTAATAACTATAAGTGCTTTATTTGCGCCTACCTTTATTAAAAGGTAAATCATGTATTTTTAGAGTGCGTGAATATTTTATAGTAAAACGCAAGCAACTAAAAAGTGACTCATGCACATCTAGCGTGCATGAGCACTATATTTAGCAAATAAAAGCAAGGATTAGAAAAGCATCACATGCACATTTAGTGTGCATGAACATATTAGAAAAAAAAAAGCATGTAGCTATGCTTAGTCTCTCCGATCACTATATAAGGATGGGGAGCACATTGTAGTTTTTGTTGATTATTTTTCTATAATGATCAATCAATCTAAAATATTTGTGGGATTCACAAATTTGCTAAACTAATTCTCTCTTACTACCTAAATATTGACTAAATATACTAAACTCGTGGGATTCATGAGATTCTTATCTTATAACTCTTTATACCTATTCTTTACTAGCCTTATTTGTATTTTTCTTCCTCCTAGTCCAAAACCTCGGCGGTTCCTACCCGACTCACGCAACGATCCGGAGCCGAAAGGCACGACAACGCGAGAGAGACAGAGACAGTGAGAGAGAGAGAGAACACAAGAACTATATTCAACAGCAGTACTCAATCTCTATTCACCACACTATACATATGTGTGTTCAATGAACACCACTTTTATACAAGTCCTAGAAGGACTGACAGTACTTCAATGCTCATTAAGAGCTCCTACACTAACTCCCAAATATATTCCTCACGGAATATCTTTCCTAATGGCCTCACGGTTTACACACCGATCTGGCCCTACCTACGCACCGGTCTGCGTACCGGTTTACGCATTCGGCCTAACCGATTGGTCCCAACCGATCCGGTCCTCGGCTTCTTCAGCCGATCCGGCCGATGTTGAGCTTGTCTCTCAACACTCCCCCTCAAGCTCAACTTGAGGCTCTTCGGGATCTTCGGGCTCACAGCTTCGGTTCCTCCTGGCTTCACGCCTCGCTCGCGCTCCACGACCTGTTCAACTCTGCGCGCTTCAACCCTTCCGGTCAGCTTGTTTGTTCATGTGGCCCTTATCAGCTCTTCTGCTGTTGTGGTGTTGACGCTTCTCCTACTGCCTTTTCTTCCGTTTGGGCCTCGGTTGATTCAACGTATCTGAATCAAACATCCGAACCGACTCGGCTACCTCCGATCGGTTTTCGCTCTCGTCCGACTTGGTTGTCTCCAACTTGTCTTTGGTCTTCTCGCCCTCGATGGCGTCATCTTCTCCATGTGTGGTTGGCTTCGGCTCTCTCCTTCGGCGGTTCCCCTTTTGTCCGCTTCCGGACTTTTCCGCTGGTCCGCCCTCGGTTTCTTCAGTCGATCCGAAGTCGAACTCGACAACCGAGTCAACCGACTCGGTGTCGCAGTCTTGGTCATTCGGGACTGTTCTCCCCCTCAAGTTTGGCACGTCGAGGTGACGCAATCCAAGCGCACCTGAGAATTGCCGCAACTTGTCCAGACCAAGAGGCTTGGTGAAGATGTCGGCAGTCTGCCGATCCGTCGGCATGTACTGAAGTTTGATTTCACCGGAAAGGACACGCTCACGGACGAAATGGTAGTGCACCTCAATGTGCTTGGTCCGTGCGTGGAAAACGGGGTTTTTCGCGAGTTGGATGCTGGTGAGGTTGTCACAGTAGATCGTCGTCGGATCTGACACCTCCTCTTGCAGGTCCCTAAGTAGCCGCTTCAACCATATGGCTTCGCATGTCGCAACAGCCGCTCCTCGGTACTCAGCTTCGGTGCTCGACAGTGCAACTGTCGACGCCGGTGATGACCAAGTCATCAACATATAGTAAAATACTAACCGGTCTGAGTCGACCTTTCCGGATGAATAGGGAAGAGTCCGATTTTGACATGACGAAGCCCATCCGACGTAGTTGTTGCGTGATCTTCGCGTTCCAGGCACGCGGGGCTTGCTTCAGTCCGTAAAGGGACTTCTTCAGTCGGCATACTGCCGAGGAGTTCGTTCCGGAGTGAAATCCGGGGGGTTGTACCATGTACACCTGTTCCTCAAGGTCACCTTGCAGGAACGCATTCTTTACATCCATCTGATGTAAGTGCCACCCCTTCACCGCAGCTACTGCGAGCAAAACACGGACGGTCATCATTTTCGCGACCGGCGCAAACGTCTCATCGTAGTCAATGCCATGTTTCTGCGCGTAGCCCTTTGCCACTAGCCGAGCCTTGTACCGGTTGACCGAGCCATCGGTGTTGTACTTGACCTTGTACACCCACCTACACCCGATCAGTTTTACCACCCTTGGTGCGTCAACCAGGTCCCAGGTCTCATTCTCCGCCAATGCGTGCATCTCTTCCTCCATCGCGGCACGCCAATTCGCGTCTTTAGCCGCTTCTGCGTAGCTCTCCGGCTCACGCACTTCCGCTACACGGGTCATGTACGCATAATGATGCGCCATGTACTCGTTGTATCCGAACCGCAAAACAACATTCTTCTGGCGGGTAGACCGGCGTAATCTCACATTAGCCGATGTCGAGGCCTTCTCGGTCGACGCAGTTTTCACCTTTAAAGACCTGTCACCGGTTCCCTCGGAGTCTGACTCGCGTCGGTCTGACTCGTTCCTATCCGTGCCGGAATCCGACACCTTCTTCTTCCCTTTCTCTTCGCGCGTAAGCCGTCTCCTCGGCTTCCTGCGTGGGGAATGCACGGCCGAGTCTCCACTACTCGCCAGCTCTTCATCGAACTGGTCGTACCGACTCAATCGTCCAATTGGTCCACTTAAATAGAGTGAAATCGGACTCTCTTCGTGGGTCTCGATTTTGGGCTCATCCGAAGACATCTCGGCCTCGCTGACCTCATCGTCAGAACTCGGATTGGAGTCGGGGTTCGGAGTCGGGGGCTAGTACCAGGACGCGGACTCGTCAACCACAACGTCGCGGCTAACACGCGCTTGTTTGGTGTGAGGGTTATAGCACTTATAACCCTTCTGCTCGTCCGAGTAACCGACCAAGATGCATTTCTCGGCCTTTGCGTCCAGCTTCCTCCTTTTCTCTTCGGTACATGCACGTACGCAATGCAACCGAACACCCTCAAGTGTCGTAAGTTCGGCTTCGTTCCGAAATATAGCTCGTGCGCCGACACTTTGTCTCCGATCCGATTCTGGATGTATACCGCGGTCCTTACCGCCTCGGCCCAGTAGAACTTGGGCAAGCTCTTCTCCTCCAGCATTGCCCGTGCCGCTTCCACAACTGACCGATTCTTCCTCTCGGCCACGCCGTTCTGCTCCGGCGTGTATCTACAACTGAATTCGTGCCGAATTCCCATTTGTTGTAGATAACCGTTGAATTGACCGGAAAAGTACTCTTTCCCGCCATCGGACCGTAGGCACTTGAACTTTCGTCCCGTTTCCGTTTCCACGAACCCTTTGAGGTCCCAGAAACAGTCGAAGACTTCGCTCTTCCTCTCAATGAGGTAGATCTACGTGTGCCGCGTGTGGTCATCGATGAAGGAGACGAAATATCGGCTCCCGCCAAGACTAACGTTTTGTGCCGGCCCCCACACATCGGAGTGTATAAGGTCGAGCTTAAAGGAAGTCGGTGTTGCTTCCCGAGCTGGCAGGCTTCACAAATTTGTGCCTTTTGGCCACTAAATTTGGGCAATCCGAACACTACCTGTTTCGATTGCAGATCTTGAAGCCGCTAGTAGTTGACGTGGCCTATCCGCTTGTGCCACAAGTCGATGTTCGACTCTGTTTTTCTTCCCTTCGCGAACATTGCGGTGCCACCGTGAGTGGAGTCGAGGATGAACATCCTCCGGTCTCTGCGCCCTTGCGCAATCACACGGCCTTCTTCCTCAATGAAGCACCCGAGGTGTGTAAACCGAACCTCCATCCCTTGGTCGACGATCTGTCCGACCGAGACCAAGTTCTTCGTGATTGTCAGAACGTGCAGCACGTTCATGAGTTTCCCTTTCTGCCCGACATGGCTAAGGGGAACTTCTCCGACATTCGTGATCGGATGCGGAGTGTCGTCTCCAGTTGCGACTACTCCAGGTTGTATCGGTTTTTCAAGGTACGAGAACCACTCCTTATGGCTCGTGATGTGGTTTGACGCGCCGGAGTCTACGTACCACACCTCGTCCGATCTCGGGGTGGTCTGTTTCATTGAGTTTGCTTCGTGTCTCGTCGCGAAGGCTGACCCTTCTCCGGCTCTCCCGGAGTCTTCGGCGTAGTGTGATCGCTGCCGATTTCCCTTGTCGGTATGTCCGGAGCCGTTTCCGGAACCGGTTCTCTCCGAATCGGCGCGCTTCTTCCAGCATTCACTTTCCCTGTGGCCCTTCTTGCCACAGTACCAGCACTATGCGATGGCCTTCCCTTGCCGGTTCTCATCGCTTCGACTCCCCCTGTTTCCGGAGGGTCCGGAGTTGCTGTCGGCATCACTTCGGTGCCTTCTTCCTTGATCTCGTCGGCCGCCTCCATTGCGCGCCGACTCGCCTCGTCCTCCACGTCCACGGGGCCTATCTCCCTCCGTGTACAACATTCTGTTGTCAGTGTGCATGCTTGTAGATGCACCTGCGTGGTTCTCCTCTACCAGGAGCATTGACTGTAAGTCGAAAAAGGACGGTGTATTCTCCCAGGTACACACAGCCGTTCGAAACGCTCCGAACTTCGACGCCAAACCTCCGAGATAGATCTGGACCATCTCGCTCTCCTCGATGTTCACCTCTATGGAGGTGAGGGAGTCACAGATATCCTTGATCTTCGAGGTATAGTTCGCCACCAACAAGTCGCGTTGTCGTAGGTTGCTCAACTCCTGTCGGTGCTGAAGCTTCCTGGCTGTGGTGCTCGCAGTGAAAATCTCTCTTCAGATTTTCCCACGCACCCTTCGGCGTCTTTGCATCCCGAACATAGCTCAATAGTTGTTCGCCCACACACAACGCGAAGCAGTATAATACCCTGCTCGCCGATTGCTCCCACGACGGGAAGTCTCTGTGTGTCGATTCGGGTGCCGCGTCATTAGCTCCTTCGACATAACTCTAGTAGCCGTGCCCGAGCAGGTACTGGTGCATCTTGTAGGACCAAGACGCGTAGTTGGTTCTGTCGAGCTTCTCTGTTGGAAGCGAGCTCGCCATGCCTCTATCCATCGTTCTTCTTGTTCTTCTTCGTCAAGTTTTGTCGGCTGCAGGGAGGTTCTCAACCCTCGCGCTCTGATACCATGTAGAAAGTAGCGTGC
This sequence comes from Azolla caroliniana, assembly GCF_043228905.1. NCBI lineage: Eukaryota > Viridiplantae > Streptophyta > Polypodiopsida > Salviniales > Salviniaceae > Azolla > Azolla caroliniana. The sequence goes on along the minus strand of NW_028230875.1, from coordinate 9,394 downwards.
GGAAGCAAGTATGAAGAGCGAACAGAAGGAAGGAAACTCAGGTTTAATGGAGAGCTTGAGCTTACGCAGTATACGCGGGAGAGACAGAGACAGTGAGAGAGAGAGAAAACACAAGAACTATATTTAACAACAGTATTCAATCTCTATTCACCACACTATACATATGTGTGTTCAATGAACACTTTTATACAAGTCCTAGAAGGACTGACAGAAGTACTGACAGTACTTCAATGCTCATTAAGAGCTCCTACACTAACTCCCAAATATATTCCTCATGAAATATCTTTCCTAATGGCCTCCCGGATTACACACCGATCCGGCCCTACCTACGCACCGATCTGCGTACCGGTTTACGCATTCGGCCTAACCGATCGGTCCCAACCGATCCGGTCCTCGGCTTCTTCAGCCGATCTGGCTGATGTTGAGCTTGTCTCTCAACACTTCTTCAGAATCTGGTCTCGTCCGATGATCAACATATCATCCACATATAGGAGGAGTATCAGGAAATCTCCTCCATCAAATTTCTTCACAAACACGCAATGATTGGTCTGCGTCTTGTGGTACCCTTGGTTGTTCATGAAGGAGTCGAACTTCCGGTACCATTACCGGGGAGCTTGCTTTAGTCTGTATAGTCTCTTCTTCAGCCGGCACAACAGGTGCTCCTTCCCTTTCTTCTCAAATCCTTCCAGTTGATGCATGTAGATCTCTTCTTCGAGGTCGCCATGTAGGAATGTCATCTTGACGTCCAGTTGCTCTACCTCGAGGTCCATGCTTGTCGCTATGCCCAATACCGTTCAGATGGATGTCATCTTTACTACCAGGGCAAACATCTCATCGAAATCCCCTCCTTTCTTCTGCTGGAAGCCCTTCACCACGATTTAGGCCTTATACCTGGATGGATTTCCAGCATCTCCTGGTTTCAACTTGTGCACCCACTTGTTCTGTAGTGCTCTCTTCCCTTTCGGCAACTCCGTCAGTTCATATGTGTGGTTCTCATGAAGGGAATCCATTTCATCCTGCATGGCACTCAACCACTTGCGGTTGTGGGTGTCTCTCTTTGCTTCTTCGAAGCTTTCCGGCTCCCCCTCATTGGTCAGCAACACATGCTCTGCATCTGGAAATCTCCGGGGGGCTCTTCTCTCTCGGAGAGGATATCTCCGTCCTTGGTTTCTGGTTGCCAGTTCCTCCGTTTGTTCCTCATGATCATCTGATTCAGGATCTTGTCTGGTTCCGGTTCCGATGTCTTCTTCTTCTTCTTCTTCTTCTTCTTCTTCTTCTTCTTTGATTGGTTCGGTTTCCTGTCCATATCTGGCCGGTTCGTCGAGTGTCATCCGGTTACCGGCTAGCATGTGGTTTTCAACCGGGTAAATCCTTGTGTCCTCAAGCCGATTTTCATTAAATGACCTGGAGTTCATCACCTTCTTCTCCGACTCCCAGTCGGCAATGGTCAAGTCTTCCATGAAGACTATGTCCTGACTGAACACCTTCTTGTCGACCAGATCCCACACGCGGTAACCGAACTCATTATCGCCGTATCCAAGGAATATGCATGGCCTGAACTTTGGATCTAGCTTTGCTCTCTTCTCCTTTGCAACATGCACATATGCGAGACACCCGAACACCTTCAGATACCGGTAAGATACATCTTTACCGGTCCATACTTTTTGAGGTGAGTCTCCTTCCAAGGGTGCTGAGGGTGATCTATTTATCACATAGGTCGCCGTCGTCAGCGCCTCAGCCCAAAACGTCTTGGGTAACTTTGCATGTGCTAACATGCTCCGGAGACTCTCCATTATGGTTTGGTTCATCCTTTCAGCCAACCCGTTTAGTTCCGGCATCTTCGACACAGTAAACTCGAGCCGGATTCCCTTCGACCGGCAGTACTCCTCAAACTACCCCCGATATTCTCCTCCGTTATCTACTTGAACCGCCTTCAGCTTCCGGCCGGTTTCTCTTTCCACTCTCGTGTGGAGCTCCTTGAAGACGGATAGTACCTAGTCCTTCGTCTTCAATGGTGAGACCCACAGCTTCTGGTTGTGGTAATCTATGAACGTCATGAAGTACTGCGATCCGGCATATGACTTCGTGTCCACTTGACACACATCGGTATGCATCAACTCCTGTGGTGCATTCCGTCTCATCAGTGCTCTTGACCGGAAGGAGGTTCGGTTTTTCTTTCCGGCCAAGCAATCAGTGCACTTCTCAAGTTGCACGTTCTCGTGAAGATCCGTCACAACGCGCGGATCGTGAGGCGGAACCGTCGGGGTTCTAGACCGGAAGGATTCAAAGTCGGTACAAGCTTTGGCGTAAGCTTTAGCGAGAAAGTACTTAAGATAGATTGGGAAAGAGAGAAGTTGAGATCACACGATTGAGAGAGATTGATTGAAGTTTTAACTTTAGATTTAAGAAACAAGTTACACGATCAATTTGATAACGAATTTCTTCCTCTTAATTTTCATAAAAAAAACCGTGTCTTTTCTCCTCCCCCTTCCCTCTTTTATAGATGCTCTCATGCATATGATGCATGTGAGGGTACAAGACATGCATAAATTGCATGTTTGCCATTCGGCGCATATGTATTACATGTGGTGCATGATAACCATGTCACTCATTTTTAGCTCTCATGTATGAGAATTTACATGTAAAAGAACAATGATAGAAATATAATTAACTCCTAACTTGGAGGTGCAAGGTTTGAATCCTTACTTGCCCTCCTTGTATATGTAAATATGTATATATATTTATATATTTATTTATCTAGTCGATGGTTCGCCGGATGCCGTCGGTTACCGGTGCCGCCGCCGGATGCCGTCGGTTACCGGTGTCTCGCCGGATGCCGTCGCCGGATTGCTGCCGGATCACCGGCTCCATCGCCGGATTGCCGGCTCCATCGTCGGTCCGGTTTTGGTTAGCCAAAACGTCGGTCCGGTTTTGGTTAGCCAAAACCCTTTATGAGTAGCTAGCCCACCTCCACTCTTAGTTCAAGTTACCTTGAACTCTCTATGCTCCACACATAGACACAAAGATAATATCTTTTGCTCCACCTTATATATGATGAGAGCTGTATTTGTCGTGCCTATGTGGGATATCTCACAATTTTCTCCTTTCCTTTTACAAACTTTATACCCTCATATCTTGACATTTATTTGTCCGTTTCTCGTGTAATAAAGTGCATTCGAAACCTCCATCATTTTGTACTTAGATATTAAATCTATTTAAAATGTTATCTTCACAATTATTGTACTATGTGATTCATACTCGATTTCGTACGTTTTATGAGATTTTCACACTATTGCCGAAAATCTTCACGACATCCACCCCCACCAAACCGCACGTCCTCCGGTACGTGCCAAGAAGAGAAGAAGTGAGATTTCGGCTACGATGATCAATTAGATTCCTCCATGTCTTCATTTTCATCCGGCCTATTATGTTCATCGTCGAGGTAATCGAGGTCAGGATCCTTGTCTTGTCTTTTCTTGAAAATCTTTACTCTTTTTCCCGCAATGGGTACGACCAACCTTGATCCGTCTAGTTCCGCAAGGTGTTATGTGGCATTATCGTTGGCACTTGTCACCACATACGGCCCGAACCATCTTCTTGCGAACTTCCTTGTTGTACTGTGTTGATTGTCAAGGGTGTTGTCGTAAACCAAAACCCAATCCCCTTCTTCAATCTTCTTGGGACGAAGTCGATGCGTGTTGTCAAACCGAACTTTGTTCTTTACTCGGGCTGCCTTCATCATCTTTCGCGCTTTTTCTAAATCTTCAGGTCTTCTTTCAAGTTGCCTTATCCGCGCCGTTAATAACTCTTCTCGACTCATCTCGTTCTCCCACGGTATCGCTACCCATGAGGCGATCGTCCTTTCGATGGGCATAATCGGCTTTTGTCCATACATAAGCTTCGTCGGTATATACCCTGTCACCGAGCTATGTGTCATTCTATCGGCCCACAAGGCATAGGGTAATAGTCGTGGCCAATTCCCGACTCGACCGTTGCATGCCCGTACGATGGCTTTAACGATAGGTCCATGCCCTCGCTCGATCTTCCCATTTGCTTCCGGATTGTAGGCAGTCGTGAGGGAGAGCTTCACGCCTAGTCTTTCGAAGAGCTCCGTCGCTTCGTGCGCGTCCAACTCCCCTCGGTCGGCCACTATCTTCCCTACACATCCATATCGGCAAACAACATCTTCAAGTAAAAATTTACAAATGGCTGAAGTCGTCTTATTTGTCAAGGCTCGTCCTTCCACCTGATTTGTCAAGTCTTCCCTTGCCAGCGCTAAGTACTTCATTTGTCCCACTCCCATTGGCATCGAGACCAGATCCACCATCCATTTGAAGTGAATGGTGAGTGGGTATGTCGGCTTTAACTCATCATGATGACGTATATTTGAATATATTTGGCAAGTTTCACATGTGGACAGGAAATGGAGTACATCTTTGTACATGCTTGGCCACCAGTACTTCTCCTTCAATTTTTCAAACGTCGCCCATGTTCCTCTATGACCTGCCCAAGCACTCTCGTGGAATTCGGTCATCAGCGTCTCTTGCTCTTCTTTCTTTACCACCACTCGACGTGGTATTCCTATCCTTCTTTTTGGATGTCGCCAAAGGAATCCTCCCTTCAAGAAGTATCGGTAAGCTTTCCTTCGGATTCGTAGGGCCTCCTCCTTTGTAAACGAAGCATCTGCCGTCAATGTTCTTAGGAATCTACCGATGAGTAACCACTCTCCTTCGTACTCATTCTCGTTGAAGGTGTGGAGGGTTTGCGTGTGCTGGTCTTCCGCTGACAATCGAGCCATCTTGAAGAAGTCGAGCGCGACATCTTCATCTTCCGAAACCATGTTACTTCCATTTGAAAATCTTGCCCTCGACAGCATGTCAGCCATGGCGTTCTTCTTCCCTGCAATGTGACGGATCTCTAGGTTTAAAGACTTGATGTAGGCGATCCACCTTAGCATACCAAGATCTGGGGTCGCACATCTTGAGACCATTCCGAGAATTGGGAGACAATCTGTCTCTATTATCACTTCTGACCCGATCAGGTAATCTTTGTCCGTCTTCACTGCTGACACAATACCCCAAAGTTCCCGCTTGACTTGGGCATATCTTTGTTGTCGTTCGCTGAGAACCTTTGCTCCGAACCGGACGGCATATCGCGCATTATCTTCACCTTCTTGGTTGATGACCCACCCGATTCCGGTTGGACTCGTATCTACAGTCACGTAAATTGGTTTCCCTTCGGCATAGTCGGCCTTCCTTAGTGCCGGAGCTTCAAGAAGCAGTTTCTTTAATCTTCGCATCGCCTCTGTGTGCTCGTCTCGCCATTCGAACTTTATTCTTTTCTTTAGTAGTCCATATAACGGTTCGGCGACATGAGCGTAGTGAGGAATCCATATATGATAAAATGCGCACGCTCCAAGGAACCTTCGAACCTCCGTTTGGTTTTCGCATTCTTCTTTCATGTCTTGGATTGCGTTCACTTTGGATGGCGAGGGCTTCCGGCCGTATGCTCCACACAAGTGACCTACCACCAAGATCTCCGGTTGCCCGAATGCGGATTTTTCTCCCGAAAATGTCAAATTCGCATCTTCGAGCCTTTGAAGCACCTTCTCGCAATCTTTCATATGATCCGCAACGAACTTTCTACAACCTTCCTTATCTTTCGATTCATCTTTCTCCTCATCCGAACATCCTTTTATCGGAATATCATCCAAGAATGGCATCGTGATGTCCGGAATGCAATCCTTCAAGACTTTATTCATGGCATTCACCATATGAGTCACCGAGTTCGTTGTGCCTTGGCGTAAGGTACACATCCGCAGAAGCCCGATCGGAGTTCTCATGGTTGTAATGTCTCGACTGTCGATCGCCAATTGGAATTGGTCATATCCGGAGTAGAGATCGCCAATGGAGTAGATGGACCGGCCCGCAAACGCTTCGGCAAATTCGTCCATGCTCGGACCGATTCCAGCATTTCGAATTGTCACCTTGTTGATGGGTTGAAGATCTTGGATGAATCGCAATGATCCATTCTTCTTCGGCACCGTGAACCACCTATTGGAATAAGGAGCATTCGACGGTTCTAGAATTCCCATACTCACCTTCTCCTTTAAGAGCTCGATCAGCTTCGGAAGGTGTGCTCTCGGAACCGGTATCGGTTTCAAATTCCAAGGCACATGAGGCACCGTGAAGATCACCATCGGCTCTATAACCTTTGGGTCGGCGCATCCGATTTCTCGTGGGAAGAATGCGAAAGCCTTCCCATGTCTCTCAAGCATATCGCGAAACATTCGCTCCTCTTCAGAGAGAAGGAAATCCTCCTTTCCAACTCGTAGCTTCCCCTTCGTCTCTTTGGTGAAGTCATGACCTATCTTCTTCGGATCTCTTAAGCTTGAATCGTTAGCGACTTCCTTCATCTTTTGCCAGCTATCTTCCAGTAGCGGAACCGCAACTGGCTTGATCTTCTTATCCACCGTTTTATATTTCGTGTTGATGTCAGCTTCCTTCATCGAGATGCCACGACGGTATTCATCGATGATAGCGTACATGTTGACGGAGTTAACCGAAATCACGCGTTGGTTGTGGAGAGAGCTCAAGTCCACGACGTCCTCGATTTCACCGATGGTGTCGTTAAATGAGGCTTCTTCCATAATATGAGTCACGAACTCTCCTTCTTCTATTATGTTCTCTTCTTTCAGCATCTTCTCGAATTCTTGTATACGGCGCTTGTGCTTCTTGTCGGGTAGTACTGGTTTACATGCGCCACTAGGTGTGACACATGTTGCTTCTCCTTACAATCCACGCACTCTTCTTTCTTGTGGGGTCTTGTGATTGCTCGGACTATTTGTGCCCCATGCTTCAATAGTCCGCTCTAAAAATCCGAGGATTCGCCTCCGAGACTATCTCGATTCCTTTCATGATTGGCTCACACTGTTAGGAATTGGACCGATCTTTGATTGTCAAGACTCTTTATTCGTGCGAAGGCTGCTCCATTATCGAACACTTTGGTCTCCATCCGAGATGATGTGATATAAGGTTGCCCTAGGATGACAGGATGCGACGCCGGTTCTTGTACGAAGAAGTGTTGATCCATCTCCACATCCCCGATCGTGACTTTGACATTGGGACAAGCTCCGTACAAATCCTCCGTAGACTTTGTTGCCACGCGAATCTTCCATCCGTGGTTTGTATTGATTGGCCATCTTCCTTTTTTGTAGAAGTCGGTTGACATGAGGTTGATCTTCTAGCCGTGGTCGATCAAGGCTACCACGGTCTCTTTCTTCTCCCCGATCTTCACCGGCGTCTCCGTTGTCGCTCGTGCCCAATGAGGTCGAGTGTAGTGGTTGTCCACCATATCTTCATCGATTTCGTCTCTTGCCATCGTTATGGCATTCGTTTTTGCTTTTTGCGGCTTCTCTTCTTCCTCGTTCGATTGTTGTCTCTTTCTCTTTACAAGGTCCACGATCGTGTCATGGAACTCCTTCTTCGTAATGCCAAGCAATTCCCTTAAGGACAAAGTTACGTTGCTATCAAGAACTCGTTCTTCGAGAATCTTCTTTAGGTTCGTCGTCTGCTCTATGTCCGACCTTAGCTTATAGGTAGGTATAGTCCTTGTCCTCCGAGCGGGGTCTTCGACACCAACCTTCACGGGCCGCACTGTTTCTTCAACTCGTATGCTCGGCTCCCCTTTTTGGCTTGATTCTCGTTCCTCCGATTGTAAAGGTCGACTCGTCTCCACATCATCCTTCTTTTTCACGTTCCTTGTTTCATGTCTTTTAGATGGGCCTTGCTCTTCTATTCTCTTTCTCTTTTCTTCGACGAACACCTCGTGGTTATCGCACATCACCTCTGCGAGTATGGTGTTGTCGTCCACCGGATGCGACCACCCGGTTATGCGTTGCACGCTTCGGTCAGCAAGCTCTACCTCGTTCGATGTGATTTTTCCCTTCTTCTCATATTCGAGAACGGAAGTCCAAAACTTTGCTCCCGCTCTAGCAGCTTCAGTCTTGTCTTTCCCGACTCTTATTCCGGCCGACGCAGCATAGTGCATCGCATCCACATGAGTCGCATCGGCATCCTCCATAGATTTCTTCATTCCTCCTCTTCCAAAATTCACCCGTAGGGGTCTTCTAGTCTCGCTTGAGCAGATCATGTTGTCCTCTATGTATACGATATTATGTCGAATCGCCTCTCGAAGGCTTGCACAATCCCTTCTCATGTGGTCCATGTTATCGCACCACACGCATCTAAAGGGTTCTTTTCCTTTAGGGCCCCGACGATTCATGTTGGCTAGCGTGACCTTCTCGAACTTCTTCGCTAGCTCTTCAATGATGTCGTCATCAATCTTCTTTTCTTCCACATTACTTTGTCTCAGCAGCTCAGCTACTTTCGGCGGTCTTGCTTTCTCCGTGGTAGTCGGTCCCGTCAAGTCGGTGTCATCAACCCATTGGCGACGCTTGTCGAGCCTATTGCATGCCCGCTTCACCGCGATCCAGTCCGCTACGAGCCCATTTGCTTGGGTATCATCTTTGAGAAGAGTCCCCAACTCCCGTCTATCCTTTATTGTTGGGATTTCGGTCCCTCCGGATGGGATGTCCGGAGATGAATGACGGCAAGCCCGGAGGCTGTTACGGAACCGTAGGATGAAGAATACCCGGTTACGGAGCCGGATGCTGAAGACCCCGGTTACGGAGCCGGATGCTGAAGACCCCGGTTACGGAGCCGGATGCTGAATGTACCCGGAGAGAGATCCGGATGCGGGGACATATTTGTGAATATGTTTTGCCAAGAGCCCTTGAGGCTATATTTGTAAATAGCCCGAAAGTCATATGTGTATAAATATGACTTAGGGCAATCAGTTTTATGTTGTTGTTGCTCATTTTTATGCGAAGTGAGAGCAGCCCAGAGAGAGAGAGAGAGAGAGACGAAGAGGTCGTTGCCTCTATGTATTACCGCCGCCTGTGGCGAAGACAGTGAGCTCAAGGTTGTTGCCTTGCAGCTTCACCAGTGTACATCCCTGTTCATAGTGATAGTTGGAATTTGAGGACTCCCGTGGTTTTTCCCATTTAGGGTTTTCCACGTAAAATATCCAGTGTACCTTTTCTCTCTATTGTCCTCGTGCACTTTGTATTTCCCGTTTTCTGTGAGTTGATCCTATTCCTCGGTTGTGGCCGAGCACTGTTTTTCAACAAACTGGTATCAGAGTGACGGTAACACAGAAAATGGAAGGCGGCGGTAGTGGGCCTCCGGGCATGATGGTGTTGAACTCACAGAACTACGCCGACTGGAAGATAAAGATGGAAGACCTTCTCATCGTCCGAGACCTGTACGAACCGATCGACAATGCCGAGATACCCAAGGGAGTAATAGAGTCGGAGTGGAAGCTTCTGAACCGG
>NW_028230874.1:0-25578 GCF_043228905.1 Azolla caroliniana | reverse complement strand
ACAGAGGCGTCGAGAGAGATACAGGGCTCAGAGAGAAAACACTAGCGAGGTTTGGATAGACGTGGCGGCGTGAAACTCATAGATATAGATCGAACCACAACCTCATGCAGCAAAATAGGCACAAATAAGATATATTACTATGGCAAAAACGGATTACAGAACACGGCCTATGGCCGGTGACCTTACGAGTTTATCTAATTCGAATGACTAGGCTAGTGCTTCTGCCTATAATTTTCTTCTCCCCCTTTCTGAGGTACTGCCCCTTGTTTAAATAACTTTTCCCCTAACACACCGCCGAGCCATCGGTGGCCCGTGATACTCGGACTCAGCGTTTGCTAATTTCCTAATTTTACATTTCTATCCTCTGGACAACAACAACCTCAACAACATCCACCTTGCGAAAAACCCTGTATTCCACGCTCGAACTAAGCACATTGAGGTGCACTACCATTTTGTTCGCGAGCGTGTCCTTTCTGGTGAAGTTGAACTGGTGTATGTTCTGACGGGTCGGCAGATTGCCGACATCTTCACCAAGCCCCTTGGTCTCGACAAGTTACGACATTTCTCAGTTGCGTTGGGGTTGCGTCACCTCGACAGGCCGAACTTGAGTGAAAGACAAGAATAGGAACAAGAGCATGAAAGGAGCAGTAGTAACCGCGATGTTGAATCAGATGAAGAATTCGATTTCGGGCCGGCTGAAGAAGCCGAATGAAAAAACAAGGGTTGTAATCGCAAGGAAGAGCCGAAGACAGCCGAACAAAAGGGAAACAAAGCCAAGAAAGGCGTAAAGGCCAAGACTAAGACATGGTCGGACGTAGTTAAGGGCCTGAAGACAGAAGACGAATTGGAGACAACCAATTCGAGTGAAAGAGGGAATGAATCGGAAATGTTCGATTCAATCATAATGTTCAATTCCGATACGCCGAATCAACTAAGGGCCAAGCGGAGAAAAGAGCAGCAAAATAGGCGCCAAAATGGGGACAACAAGGGAGCTGAGAAAGGCCACATGAGTAGACAAGCGGACCAAAAGGGTTGAGGTGTGCGGAATCGGACGGGTCGAGGAGCACGAGCGAGGCGTAAAGCCAAGAGAAGCTAGAGCGAAGATCCGAAAAAGCATATGGAACCTCAAGTTGAGCTTCAGGGGGAGTGTTGAGAGATAAGCTCAACATTGGGTGCGTAAACGGGTGTGTAACCCAGTGTGTAGATTGGGTGCATAAAACCGTATGCAAAATATGGTCATTGCGGTGTGTAAACCGAGAGGCCATTAGAACATTGTCGTGAAGATTTTCGGCAATGGTGTGAAAATTGGGAGGAATGTCCAAAATCGAGTGTGGTTCTTCACACAAGACATGAAACAATGATAGTGAAGATACTATTTTAGATTAGCTTAATATCTTGGTATGGGAAGATAGAGGTCTTCAAGAGCTTCTGAATGTACTTTACAATATTTGAAACAGACAAATAAATGTCAAGTTATGTGGGTATGAAGTTGCGAAAAAAAGAAAAGAAAAGAAAAGAAAAACAAACCTGTTAGATGTCCCACATAGATAGGACAAACAAGGATCCTACAATATATAAAGCAAAGCCAAAAGCTATTATTTTGTGTCTATGTGTGTAGCATAGAGAGGTCAAGGTCACTTAAATTAAGTTAATCAAATGAATGGATGTGGCCTAGCTACTTGCAAAGGTTTTCGCCAACCAAAACCAGACCGGCGATGGCAGTTGACGACGGATCCGGCAAGGCGGCAACAACCGGTGACCGGCTAGTCTAGTGACGGAACCGGCTTGGGATGTAGACCAAACGGGTGCAAATCGGACGGATCGAGGTGCGGTCATCGGCCGGTGACGGAACCTGCTCGGGATGTGCAAATTGGACGGATCGGGATGCGGCAATCGGCCGATGACAGAACCAGCTAGGGATGCGGACCAAACGAGTGCAAATTGGACGGATCGATTGATCGCGGTGCATGGTGTCTTAAAGATATTTTGTGTAATTACAAGACCAAAAGCCTAATAGTATTTTGTTCTTTAAAAAGGGATGTATGCAAGACTTGAACATTGCACCTCCAAGTTGAGAGTCTCATACATGAGAGCTTAGATGATAACATGGCAAGCCTGCATTCCGTGCATGTCTTGCACCATATGCATGGGGGCATCTATAAAAGAGTGGAGGAATGAAGAAAGTGGGGCGATGTATTAATCAAGAAATTAAAAGTAAGAAATTCGTTATCCAATTGATGTACCAATCTTGTTCTTCAAATCTAAAGTCAAGAGTTCAATCTTAATCTCTCTCAATCTAAAGTCAAGCGTTCTATCTTATCTCAATCTCTCTCTCTCTCTTTCAATCTATCTTAATTCCTTTCTCGCTAAAGCTAGTGCAAACTTCGAGTCCTTCCGGTCCAGAACCCCAGCGGTTCCGCCTCACGATCCGCACGTAGTGACGAATCTTCACGACAACGTTATTCCTCATAAGGAATAATTTTGGGGGTAAGTGTAGGATGCTCATTTATGAGCAGTCGGGTACTGTAAGTACTTGTGTCAGCCCGATAGTCAGGGCTTGTATAAAAGGTGCTCACTGAGCACCAAGTATGTACAAAGAACATACAGAGAATTACGGTTTTTTAGTATAGTTACGTTCTCTCTCTTTCTCTCTCTCTCTCTCTCCTCTCCCTCTCATTCTCTGTGATTTCTGTGTTTTACCGAACTGTCGTACTTCCGAACCATGTACTCAATTCAGTGTCTTACGCATACGCTTCTGCACACATATTCTTTTATAGTGTATGACTAGGCAATGCTAAATTCAGTCTACTAAGGCTACATGAAACTATGGCTAGAAGTTGCCAAATGAGTTAATATGGCTACAAAAACAAATGCATGCATAGCCTCCCCAAGAATAATAACACCATGAGCACCCATAAATGACGAGGTTTACATCACACAGGGATAAGAAATTGCGAAGATGTGAGACATATACATATGTAATACATACATAGATACACTCACGCACACTCACTCTTGTAATAGTGAACCACATAGAGTGTACATAATATTTCACACCAAATCATCATTGTGTTGGTTATAAGCATCACCATATATATATATGACATCATGATATATGCACTGGTTTCTTTGGGATGAAGTTGCACTACAAGATCAAATGCATGTTTTCCAAGGTCAGCATTTCCATGTATACGACATGCACCGAGCAAACCCATCCAAAAAGACAAGTCACCCTCAAGTGGCATGATCTTCAACATGTTTATCACTTTACAAAAATCTTTGGCTCGTCCAAGAATATCCATCATACAAGCATAATGCCTCAAGTTTGGTAGAGTACCAACATCTATATTGATGCATTTAAAATTGGTAGATGCTTTATCTACCATTCCGACATGGTTACAAACAGAGTAATAAGAGATATGTTACATCTCTTCAAAAAACCCACAAATTTGCATCTCTTCAAAAAACTGCAATAATGAAATAAAACTACCTTCTCTAGCATATCATGTAATATTTGTTGTCCATATAGCCACATTTGGATAGCATTTACCATACATACTCAAGAGTGTATTAGAAACAAACACATGCAAAACAAAACCTTTCCTCCAAGCTTTAGAATGCAATGCTCATCCGATGTGTAAAGATATAGATTTAGTCGATATCGTGGAATTAAATGCAAGTGTGGAGGAAGAAGTCAAGGCAGTAGAAGCTCTCTCCCCTCTCCCTCCCTCTCCCTCTGAGACGGAATTGCTTCCCATCGAGATCATGACCATGGAAAGGGTTATTGATCATATGCTTAAGGTTCAAAAAAGTCCCTCACATCAACTTCCTAGAATTGCAGGGGAAGCAAACAAAAAGATCCAAAAGACGCATAAAAGCAAAATTTTGTGTTCTAGTTGGATGCAAGATATTGAAAAATGGTTTGGTAGATGGGATGCAAGACACTTGCTTCATGATGCATCATTAGATTCCTCAGTAAGTGAGGCCTTTTTGCAACGCCAATGTATCATGACATGGGACAAATGTGGAGACTCACGCTTCACACATTATACTACACATGTTGCACCTAACTACAAAACCATATTCTTCGTGGAATGAGAAAACTGTACACATCGATACATGTTAGAGCCCATCCCGTTATCTGCCATTCGAACCATTGCTTCCATGCGACTTAGCTCACATGCATTGCGATGTGAGACGGAGCGTTGGGGCACAAGTGATGAGAGTGGCCAACACACTTTGCCCTAAACAAGTTTGAGAGTTTGGAGTATCACACTTTCATACAATGCTTTGCCTTTGATAATATTTGACCATGTTTTCCACATCTCTTCAACCAAGCCCAAACCTTGCATGAATTTCTCTCACAACCACAATGTACACTCTTGATTGCAACATTCATTGGTAAAGTTCTTGAACATTGAGAGTCGCTACTGACTTTCACACTTATCACGTGAAATGTAATATTCTTTGGTCTCATAGGTCATATTTGACCTCCGAAGACAATAATATAATCTATCTATCTATCTATCCGAACAAGCGATGACTCAACTCTCAGGCTCTCTAGGAACTTTTAAGTTCTGTATTTTTATTCTCAAGAATCTAACCAAATTATTAAATAACATAACCGGCTTAATCGTTTGAGCCGGTTTGGCAGGGTTCAAGCCAAGCCAAACTGAGCTCAAACCGTTTAAGCAAGCTCAAGCCTGAGCCGAGCCGGTAAACCATTTAAAACCGGATTAACTAAACAGTTTCGGTTTGAGCTAAGCCGTTGCGAATTCCTAGTTCAGACCCCCCGTAGACCCACTCGAGTAGCACATGCAAGATTATTTACATAACATATTTGGTGAACTTGACATGAAATATTTTTACCATGTTCGTAGTCCATATATTTTGTGCATAGATCAACTTTCTCCCTTCTTCACCTCTACTAAGATTCACCCCCTTAAGGAATTTAATCTTACCAATTGAGCTATATGTATTCATTGGTTTAATCCTCACCCACTAGAGACTCCTGCTCGTAGTTCTTTGACCAACCTTAAACTAAGGTTTTAGAAGTTTTCCTCCTTTGCATATGCTATGTCATGATGTTGTCTCAAAAGTTCAACAATGTTGAATGTTTAAGATGGTAAGAAAGCTGCTCCCAATTATTCCTCTTTGTCGTTAGGTGTTGATGCATTTAGAATAGCTTGATAGAATGTCTATGCAAATAGGTGCATGAATGCATCAAATCCACATATAGGTGTAACTTTTCCTATCTATTTGTGAGTGTTGGAGAAGTTGTGGAATTGTGTGCTTGTGATTGAAAGCCATGTTTGTGTATTTATGTGTGTGTATATATATGCATTTGGTGAAGAATCCACGAATATGTGTTTATTTTATATAAGTATTTGGGTATGAATGTGTAGCATGTGTGTGAAGGAGCACGGGTATTGTGGGTAGATATTGTGTTGTGGTTGAGTATGTGTACCTAGAAATTTTGTTTGGGGGGTGTAGACTCTAGGAAATAAAGCTTTCAGAACTAAAGGGTAGATGACTTTAAAAAGGAGCAAAGGTATTATGGGCATATATTGAGTTGTGGCTAAGTATGTATGCGTAGAATTTTTGTTTGGGGGTTTAGGCAAGATGGGTAGTATATGTATGTGTGTGTGTTTATGATTCATAAGGAGGGTATTAGGGATATATAAGCTTAAGGTAGCAAGGGTAGTTTAGAAATAAAATGAATTGAGGCAAGAAGGGTAGTGTATGTGTATATGTGTTTTGATTTTCCTTAAGATGGGTATAGTGGGTATATAACGAGCTTAAGGGAGAAAGGGTAGTATAGAAATAAAATGAATTAAGAGGGGTAGTGTATGTGTATGTGTGTTGATTTACTTAATGTGTGAATCGGGCAATACGAACAAGTTGATGTGAACCCCAGGTTCGATGCTACTTAGGTTCAAGAAGTGGGTAATTTCAATGTTGAAAAGCCTCATTCATGCATTCACAAGAGAACCACTTAGTTTATTCCACAAGATAACGAGCATGTTCTCTCATGGAGAGCCTTGACGAAGGCTTCTTTCACATTGAACCTAGGCCTGGGAAGCGGGTAAGTAAAAAAGTTGAAGTGCTTGCTCACGCAATCACAAGAGATACACTTCATAGGTTCCACAAGAGAACGGTCATGGTTTATCATGTAGAGCCTTTATGGGGGATTTCTCTCACTAAATTGTCCCAAAATGAACCTGGGAACCTATTTCTAAAACTGGACCAAGCCAAACACGACAATTATAACATAAACAAAAGTTCATTCATGTTTGCATGTTATGTAAAAATCCCGACTTTTTAAAATGTATTGGGTGCATTCTTTTGCTTGTGACCCCAAATATTATGAAGTTCCCTCCCCCTCGTATTAACAAGGGAAAAGTACCAGGATACCCCTGGAAGTTCGTCTATTTACCAGGATGCCCCTAGAAGTTCCAAATTTACCAAACTACCCCTATGTCCAAAAAATTACACTTTATAAAGTAATGATACCATTTTATTTGAACTCATTATTATTGTCTATCTACATTAATTCTCTAGTTTATTGGCCTAATATGAGATAACAACATTTTATGGATTAAAGGGCAATATATTATCTTTTTTTCTCTCTAAATTATAAAGTAACGTACATAAACTCCAATCTTAGGTGTGATGAATGCTATGTTCTATAATTCTCAACTAGAATGTGAATGGTGACATCATATTGCATGATCAAATTCAGTTTATAAAGTTGAACAAGAGGTTAAATTTGCAAACTATATTCTTAGTTGGATGTGACATGAGGTTCACAAGTCACATATACACGTGACAAATTTAGGCCATTTACATAGAATAAAGTTCGCCTTTACACAAAAGTAGTCAATCTCCAACATGAGTTGATTGAAGCTAGGACAAGGAATAGAGATCAATTGGGAGAACCGATTGTTTCACTTAGTGGGATTAACAAAAGAAAATATATGGAGATAGTGCACTGTCACTTCTTTGCAAAAGGGAATCCGTAGTTGCATGCATTCTAGCATTTGTAGAATGCTTGTAAATATTCATTGAGTTGCACAACTCCACATTCAAACCTAATAATTGAACCCATTAACTATCCCCACGTTGATAACGTCTCTTGCTCAATAGGCATACATTGATATATGTTTTATTTTGTTTACCTATGTCTACGATCTGATTTTATAGCTAGACCCAATGTAATGGGAAAACATATAACCAAAAAGTTAGGTGTAATTGTTCAAATACTAGTTAAGAATATTAAATCTTGACACATAACTTTAAACAATAAAGGTCCAGACCATTACATGAGAATCCGAGTTTTATTTAATGAGAAAATCATTGAAATCTAAATGCTTTTATACATTGAGTAATTTTAATGGCACTTTACTTGAATTTATTACTGTTGTTGATTTACATTTGTTCTCTTGTTTATTGGTTTAATATCAAAGTGTCAAAATCTGATGAGTAAAAGGGTCACACAACATGCGATATTATCCCTTTTCCTTACATTTTAAAGTATTTGTTCATGCCTTAATATAAAATGTGATTTCACCTCCTCATCAATTTTAGTTAAATAATTGCTCAAATAGAATCTAAATGATGATATCAAATCACATGATCAATTTCAGTTTGTATAAGTTGAAGAATGGGTAAAAAAGGATGCTTTGACTTTATGATTAATTGGATGCGACTTGAGCTTCACATCTCAAACGTATTGATTGACATTTGATAAATAAGGCCATTTCTATAGAATATAGTTCACCAATCACAATGGTAAAGTATTTGTATATTGAAGGGCATCGCCTTAGATATGGGTAGCTTCTTACATTAAGTTAGGCCACAAGGCATTGTAAGTAGGCTCATCTTCTTTTACTTGATCGGAGGAAGACTCCCCCCGATGTGTGTATAAGTCTCCTTGTAGACTCTCTATGTAATAATCCTTCCTAACTAATGGGAAAGTAGCTTCATTTTGGAAAATAAAATAAAAAACATTGTCGTTTCATGAGTACCGGTTAACATTACTTACAATAGGTAGGTAGGTGTCATATGTTGCATGAAGTTCAACTTCTCGACTAGTATATTATAATTTATACCATTTAGATTTCTATGCACTTATAGCAAACCTTTATTTAGAGATTATTAGATAAGAGGATTTATGTTTTCATGCACTTGCTTCATCTCTTCGAGAAATTTATTTTACCTAGTACTAGTTGTCCATATACCCGACTGATTTACTACTATATGATTGGTTTATAGCTAGATTTTATTTTAGGGTTTACATTATAAGTTGGAAAATGTGGCCACCTTTTTTGAATTTTAGTAAGATATGACAATTGCATAATCTAGAGAACTTCAAAACATCATTACCTGTTATAATTTGTCTTTCATCTATTATTTACTTCACCTTTCATGCAAGGGAACAATCAAGGTTCCTCGTCAACTTTATATTGTGAAATGCACATAAAGAGAATCCCAACTAGTCTGCCTTGCTTCTTACTCTTTGCTCAATTTATAGTTGATACATAGGTACCTATTTGGGTTGCCTTGTCTACATCCGTGCTAAAAGGGTGGCACAAAGGAACTAATGGACACTACGGTATTTATTGTGGTGAACTTTACAATTAATTAATATTGAAGTGAGTATCAACAATGCACATCAAGATATTTATTAATATGATTATACTCGCCGAGGTTTCATGTATCCAATCACCAGTGGTTTTATCAAAACACTTGGATATCAATTAATATTTGAGAACATAATAGTTTAATCGACATATACGAATATATTGTAACGAAAAACAACACATAGTCTTATAATTGTGGCCTAGATGCTTTTATTCTTCATGAAAGTTCCTATTGAACTTGGTGTTTTATATGGGAAACTTCAATCCTATAAGATTGAAGTGAGGACGCATCAAGATAACTATCAATGCCATTATACTCTACATTGGGTGGGATCCCATGAAAGCTATGGTTTTATCAAAACACATACAATGACTTGGAGGTTAAGTAATATATGAGAGAACAATAGCTTAAAAGAAGTCTATAAATATATTTTAACAAAAAAAATGTTGCCACGTACTCCTATATCTGTGGACAATATGCTTTTATGCTTTGTAAAAGTTCCTATTGAATTTGCTGTTTTTTTAATAGCAAACTTCAAAATTATAAGATTGAAGTGCCAATACGCATCAAGACAATGATCGATGCCATTATACTCAATGGAATTTCATGGAGATGGTTTTATCAAAACACATATAATATGACTTGGAGATTAAGCATATTTTGACACAATACAAGCGTGGAAGACTTCAACAACAGTATTTTAATATAAAAACAACACTTGTAGCCTTATAGTTAATGTCCACCCAACCTTTTATCAAAGCCATTGTCTCCGCAACCTTGGCCTTTCATTTTTTATATATTTGGTTTACGATGCATTATCATGCCTTAACCTCCACAACTTTTAGTATTTTAATGTAAAATCTAAATATTTTCAATTTATTCTTGCCCACGCAATTTTTGGAGAAGATTTCTTGTATCGAAAGTTTTATTGACAAGCTAGACATTAGACAACTAATGAGGTAGCCATCGAAAAAAGATTGAATTTGTTTTTTTAACACACATGCCAATCATTCTATAAACTATGTCAAACGATTCATTAATTTTCCCTCTCATATCTTATTATAAAAGAAAAGTTCAAAAAAAGTTTCACAACAACGACTCCTCACTCAGCCCCAACATCTACACTATGTGGCAATAAACAATGCACTTTTACAATAACATTATACTTAAAGAGGTTATGGTTGCTATCTCTTACTTAATATTATTTGAAAACATTTCAAATTTGGTAATTCTCACAAATGCAGAAACGGCCACGTTACAAACCTAATATGGCACTACCATTTGTTGGAGCAAAGTAAATCAACAATTAGAATAACAATCCATACTTATTGATTGGAGGGATATGCACATCATTTTCCGCATGTTGGTATAATGCGCATATGTAACCTAATATCATTGTTATAGAATACTTAGCATACACTAGGCGTACAATATGTATGCTAAGTATTCTACCTTTTGTTTTAAATACTTAGAATATGTGTACGCTACTTTAAATACGTAAAATACGAGTAAAACACATTAAATACTTCTTAAAATTTAAAGGTTCTTTTTTTCAAAACCAATAATTTTTAATTTTTTTGAACTTTTTGAAATGTTAAATACGTGGAATACGTCAAATTGTTAGAATATGTAGAATATGTGAAAATGTGAAAAACGGTAGTTCTAAAATGTAGAATACATCTAGAATACTTTAGTGTATTCTAAAACATATTCTACGCGTAGAATACCCGTTCTTTAACAATTATGCCTAATATCAATTTCAAAGATAGGTGGCAAGCCTTTTTGTGTAGGATCCGAGGAAAATTACAATGTTCCACAAGTTGATATGACTAGTAGTGTACATATCCTTGATATGGTTTCGAGCATGTGTATGAAATGTTTGGAAAGGCTACTAATTTCTTAATAATAAATTGCGACTATTTTGTCATCCGTGAATATGAGACCATATACTACCATAGATTACAATATTTTAATGATGAGCAAAAGAATATGAGATCAAGGAGAATAATGGGTTAAGAATGCTTAACCGTGGAGACCACACATAAGCAAAGGACATGAGATAAACATAAAATGCCATTTGTGTCCCATACCACTGAATATTACCTTATGTTATATCGTGGTTATTGAATAATGAATCTAACAAAGAGAGCTTCTTCTCAACAATAGAGTCTTGACAACACCACGTATCATAGGTCCTTATGGGTTTGTTGTAGTTCTTAGGATAATCGGTTTGCCAGCTATCCTACCCTTAATCCATTAAAATTAGCTATAGAATTGGTCCATATGGGTTATGCCTATACAATGTACTAAAGAATAAAAGGACTTGACAAATAAAATCCAACTCGATAAAGAACATTATGGATCGGATGATTCATATGATTAAAGAACACAACCCAATACATGTGAATGCACAATAGGATTCAAATAAAATCCGGGTCGATAAAAGAGTAATATGAATAGGATGATGCACACGAGATAAAAAAGCAACACAATACACGTTCGTTCACAAATAGAACTCAAATAGCGTTCAGGTTAGTGAGGAGCAATATGGGTGTGACTGATCCATATGATAGATATTGAATTAAGTCACGCATTGCACAATAAAGAACAAATAATTTAACTTAAATAATAGAGAACAAATTGGACATGACAATTGACAATCAAAGATTTGAGACAAGAAAGCAACCCATTATGTGATAGAGCACAAGTAGGACTCAAATATAATATAAGTAAAAAGGAAAAAAGGATGGGACAATCCTCACGAGTCACGACCTAGAAAGAAAGCAACAAAATTATTACATGTAATAAAAGCACGATCTAATGATTCGAATAAAAATGCGGGGTTGACAAAGAGCAGTATGGATGCGACCGATGATACGTAGGAACTATTTGGGGATCGGATGATAAGGAATGATTTGGGAATTGGTTGGTAAAGAACAATATGGATCGGGCGGACGATAAGGAACGACTTGGATTCAATTTGGCCGATAAAGAGCAATATGGTATTTGGACGATAAGGAATGATTTGGGGATCGGGCGGTAAAGAGTGGTATGGATCGATTTGGAAAGAGCGGTATGGATTGGATGATAAGGAACGATTTGGGGATCGGACGATAAAGGAATGATTTGGGGATTGGACGGTAAAAGAGCGATTTTTGGATCGGTCGATAAAGAACGATTTTTGGATCGGGAAGAATAAGGCGGGAAGTGTCGTGAGAGTGCATCCTTATATGACCTCAGATTCATCGTAATGTTAAAGATCATTCATGAAATCATGTATGATGTAATGATCATTCATGAGAACATCATTGACTTATGTATGTATGTATGTATGTATGTATGTATGTATGTCCACATGGTCAAATGCACATACATAACACACACACACACATATACATATGTACATACATATATGTAAATATACACATACATATACATATACACATACACATACATATACATATACATATACATACGTATATATACGTATATATATATACGTGCATGCATGTATGCTATGTGAAGTGTGCAGATAATCCTGATGATGAAATGATGAAGTCCAGAACCATCAGAAACTTTTAATCCCAACCCTAATATTCTGGCTATTGTTGCTGTTATATTTTTTTATATTTTTCTTGTATGACAATATTATGAGCGCATTCATCGAGATTCGAAATGTACTAATCATCATTAACCAGTGATTTATTAGGAGCAATTGATAAGAACATCAGAAGATCTTGGTAATTAATATACTAATCGTCATTAACAAGGGATTATGTATCAGCAATTGATAAGAACCTCAGAAAATCTTGGTAATTAATATAATATATAAGAGGAGCTCATTCATCAAAATGTACTAATCATCATTAACAAGTGATTTATTTATCAGCAATTGATAAGAACATCAGAAAATCTGGGTAATTAGTATATATAAGAAGAACTCAGTACATAGATAGGAAGATATGGGTGGAGGTCCAAGTCCAGAGCTGGAGGCATCCATCTTGAGCTTTTTGACGTGGCATTGGCTCCATGATTTCATCGCTCTCGGCAACTCCAAAACGATCCAGGTCATTTACAGTAAATATCATCATTGCTACGCATGACCCTTGGTCCTAATCACATTATCATTAAATTTGCTAATGTGATTGTTATGGTCCATCTGCATCTGCATCATACTAGTTATGGATGATGCCATCATCATATCATCATCTTTGTCCTTACTATCAGCATTGCTTATGGTCATTCATCATCTGCATAGCTTATTTAGCTTATGGGCATCATCGTCATCATGAATCATGAAATGATTGCTTCATATTTGATCCATTTTTGTACATATGTATGTTGAAGTAAAGGTTAAATTATAAGGTATAATGATTTGGAGGGGGCAAAGTCGAAACTTGTTGGGAATCTGGTCATGTGTGATTTGTGTCATACAGTCTACAGGGGGCATTATACTTGTTATATGGCCTCATTGATCGATAAGTCCTCAATTCGTTCTAGGAGTAGATAGACATTCACATCTAAGACATTTTTTTCTGTGATTGTTGGCAAATCTGCAGACTTGTTATATGGCCTCATTGTTCGGTAAGTCCTCAATTCGTTCTAGGAGTAGATAGACATTCACATCTAAGAGGCGTATGTTTGACATTTTTTTTGTGAGTGTTGGCAAATCTGCAGAAGTGTTATATGGCCTCATTGTTCGATAAGTCCTCAATTCGTTCCCAGAGTAGATAGACATTCACATCTAAGAGGCGTATGTTTGACATCTTTTTTGTGACTGTTGGCAAATCTGCAGAAGATGCACTGCACTGTAATAAGAAATATGAAGAAAAGTGAGAGTTGGAGGAAAAATGGAACTAGGGAAAAAAAGAAAGAAGATGGTGTTTAGCACTCATGAGGATGCATAAGAGAGATACTTTGTTTCGAGATAGAGAAATATGTGGAACAGTGTATCTGTCACCATAATACTAATTTGTTTGACTATGTCTGGGTTAGCCTGGCATAATCACCCACTAAACCATTTCTTTTCTTCCGTGACTAAAGAACTTTTAAAAAGACAACGTTAGGGTTAGCAGAATCTTCATGAATGACACAAGGAACAAATATTCATGGCCTGGATCGGAATCCAAAAGACTGATAGAATCTAACGAAAATGGAGAGCAATCGATTTGCTACTGCTCCGATATGATTGTAATTGTAAATGTCACTCAATCAGAGTAATTTTTGACTCTCAATTATATTGGGAATCCATATGTATACTCTCCTTGTCTGATGGATTCCAATGTTTTACATAGGCATTGTCTATATCATTCTAGGTCAATATTTGATAGTAGAATTTAGATGCAACTTCTTTAAGTGATTGGCAAGATTTCATGGGATTCCAATTGATTGAAACGAGATGTTTGGGTTGCTATAGGCATCAATAGCTCTTCATATAAAACGCTTGATACTATATGTATATACTCAGTCTCCTTGTCTGTTGTATTCTAATGTTTCACATAGGCATTCTCTATATCATTCTGGGTCAACATTTGATAGTAGAATTGAGATACAACTTCTGTAAGTGATTGGAAAGATGTCATGGGATTCCAATTGATTGCAATGAGATTCTGGGTTGCTGTAGTCATCAGTATCACTTCATATCAAACACTTGATACTATATGTATATACTCTCCTTATCTGATAGATTCCAATGTTTTATATAGGCATTCTCTATATGTATATCCTTCTGGGTCAACAACATATATCGATATCTGTACATAGATGTACTCAAAAGTCACGCCGGACATTTACTGTTTTGTAGATGATAATGCAATTTCTAGTTAGGAATTGGGAAATTAAGTAGTTGTATGTTAGATTTAACCCTATGTCAAGCGAATAAATACTTGTTATGAAGGTAACTTCATGTGTTTTCTACACATACAATTAATTTTATGGAGGAGTTCAAGAGGTTTTATAATTGAGACCGTATTCAGCTTATGCCAAAACTCTCTAGACTTACATAATGAATTGCAAAAATTCCTATCCAATGTTGCTTCTAATGCTTTTAACAACAGGACAAGCCTGTCCTTTTGATACCTTTCAACTTATCTAACGTGAGACAAGGTGGATTCAATTTTGTTGTCATAGATGTTGTGGCATTCATTGCCAAGGCCTCAACATTTATACATTGTATCAATACTAGTTAGTATTTGTGACCCTTGTAAGGTATTTCTGCCTCTAGTCTTCTTGGCAAGAGGGTCAAAATATTTTTATGAGTCCTCTCTACATCGGTACTACAAATACTGACAAGTAGTCTAGATGGCACACACAGAAGTACATAGATATCTCACACAACATTGTGACAATGTCTCTCTCGTATCAAAGTTTTGGTCCTACATGACTCTCCAGCCATTCTTTGGGTGTAGATTTATGACTTTCTCTGCGTGGAGATGTCTGTTTCCTTATATTAGACTTGTGTGCGTGGTATGACCTAAGGTTGATCCAGAAATTTATGATGCTATTTAATGTTTCAGGCTGAAGACCTATACGACATGAACCCAAAGGAAACAACAGCTCACTGTGAACAACTTTGGAATAAGGCCATTGAAAAAGAGAGAAGAATATTGAATAACCCGGATGCCACTCCATCTATTTGGAAGCTCCTATGGCACTCCTTTGGAATTGAGTTTGCTAAAGTCTCAATTTGCAAGCCGATTTGGTTAGCTGCAGTAGTACTTCAGGTAAGTTATGGGTTGTACCATGGATAGTGTCCAAGCATGGAGAAAAATCATTGATGTCAAAATAATTACAAGTTTAAAGGTATTCATTTTGCTGACCTTTCTTGAGGAATATTTCATACCCAAGCCATATCATATCAGAATATCTCCTGAAATATCGTAACTTGATATATATGAATTATTAAAAATTTACTTGAGATTGGATAAAGAACTAACTTTTGTCCTGTGATAGAAAAATAATCAAAAACACCAGCATGGGTGTTGCTCATATGAAACTATAAAATGCTGAAATTATGATCGAGCACAGCTTATTTAACATTCTAGCAATGTACTTCAATCATTTTGAAGCATATGTTGGATGAAATCTATTTTGTGTAGGTGTGAATCAATTGTCAAATCCATTGAAATACATTATATTTGAAGACTGTGTTAACTTTGTTATCTTCCATCTTTTCTCGAGGTAAATAACAGAGTCTTATATTTGAAGTAACATATATATTTTCCATCTTTTTTTCAAATACATCTTTTCTTGAGGTATAGTAAGTGATGCTATATTGTTTCATTGGTTGCAAAATGATGTGCTGACTTACTATGTACATAACATTGAAATTTGGACATCTAAAGCAAGCCTCTCAGTGGAGTGGTAAGCTGTAATGCCTATTAATGGAGTGGCATGTTATATGTATAAGAGGAGACGTCATCTTTTTCCAACCCAAATATCAAACAGATTTCTTTTAAAATATTCAGGTTTACATATTGAGAGCGATGATAAACGTTATAACAGACCGACACAACTTTCAATTGTGGTGGGGAATACTACTTATTATTGGAATGTTCTTAACAATAATTGTTGCAAGCATAACACATCACTTATGCCTTGCATTGAGCATAAAAGTTGGTATGAAGATTCGTTCAACTGTGAGCGTGGCAGTTTTCAATTTGGTAGGTTAACGGATACTAACCTGGTTCTCCTTAAAAGTCTTCTGAAATAAACAGACCAAAATGATTTTTTTTTTGCCATATCTCTTGGATTTTCACTACTTTTATGTTGCAGATTTTAAGAACGAAATTTGTCTCTTTGATTGGAGCAAATAGTGGAGAGATGTTGAATCTGGTCACAAATGACACTCAAAAGCTGGTTGATGCTGCAACATACTTCCATTTTGGTATGATGATTTTACTTGGGAGATCTATATCTCTAGTGTGTTTCAGCGTAGATGTTTTAATATGTAATATATGAATCTCAATAAAATAACTTCATGATGTCGCAGCTTGGTTTAGTGTTATTGAACTTGTCACAGTCGGTATACTAGCTATAATAGAGGCTGGCATTTCTGCAATTCCTGGCGTAATTCTATCATTTTTAACCATACCAATGCAGGTGAGTCCATATCTCTTTCTTATTTATTAATTCTGTAGTATGAAAATATATTATGATGCTGCTCTAGAAAAAGAGGTCAGATATTTGTTTTTCATATGGAAGTAACTTGAGTTACTGACTACACAATTGGGATACTGTATGATAATATCTCCCAAGTACCAAGAAGATTGATTGTGTTATATGAAATGATGATCTTCCATCTCTGATTTTATCACCACTAAATATAGAAAACTGTAAATGTGCATTGATCCTGATGATGGACATGTAGAGCTGTAGTTTTCTATCTGCTATTATATATCAGAGGCGCAGAAATGCTACTAATGTATCCCTTTATTTGTGAAGATTTGGATGGCTAGAATGTCCGGGAAGTTACGGAGGAAGGCAGTTAAATATACTGATGAGCGTGTACATTTAACAAGTGAAATTTTGAATGGAATCAGAGTGATAAAATACAATGGCTGGGTTGCCCCCTTTCTACTTCGCATTGCTGATTTGCGAAAAGATGAGATCCATAAAATAAGGAAGTCTTCTTTTATACGATCAGCAACCTCTACTATAAGGGTATCGATAAATTGTCTAATCACGTACACATATCTGATTTGTCTCTTTGGCTCTCTCTTTCCCAAAATTCTTGAATGCAATGTTAGTGCTGTTAACAGATAATTCCTGTGTTTAGCTTTGTTATCACTGTTTATAGAGTAATGTTTGTTGCACTTTTTTTATACTGTCTGTCGTGACACAGGATTGCATTACCCCCTTGGCTTCTTTGCTGACTTTTGCAACATATTATGCAATTCATGATGGAAGCTTCATGCCAGCAAGTCGAGCATTCACAATTCTGGCATTATTTAGCATTCTTGTACGGACATTCTCAATAGCACCTTTAGGTAACTCTTACCAGACCATTTCTCCGTGAGAATAACAAATCTAAAGTAGTATTATTATTTCAAAAACATTTATCCATGATGAAGTACATGAAATGAAAAACTTATAATATTGTTAAGGTATACAGGTATTCAAGTCGGCAATGAGGCAGTTGTAGCAGTGAATCGTTTGCAGAAGCTACTTAGCTTGGATAGAGGAGACAATTCTATCATGGGAGAAGACAATGCATCAGTTGGCACCATATTCTCTAGTTCAATTACAATCTCATATCTATAATTGGTTTGGTTCATCTTCACCATGT
Organism: Azolla caroliniana; assembly: GCF_043228905.1. Taxonomy (NCBI): domain Eukaryota; kingdom Viridiplantae; phylum Streptophyta; class Polypodiopsida; order Salviniales; family Salviniaceae; genus Azolla; species Azolla caroliniana. Next base: position 7,649 of record NW_028230874.1, on the reverse strand, counting down.
TATGGTTTTGTTCATTAATGACACTACTTATTGGATGCAGATCATAGCGGAGGAATATCCAGATAAAGCCATCATGGTCAAAGATTGTTCATTTTCATGGGAGCTAAGAAAACCACAGAAACTTATAATCTCTGACAAATCTAGAGACATGAGCCAACGATCTGATGCAAGCAAAGGGAGTTTCCATAAAGTACATATAGACATTGAACTAGAAAATAAAGCAGAGAGAGATATTCAAGATTTTCAATCCACACAGATTCATGATACCCAAAACAAGTCAACAAAAGAATCAGTATTAGAGGATATCAAACTTTCAGTGGAGAAAGGTAAACTGATAGGAATATATGGTGCCGTTGGAAGTGGCAAAAGTTCGCTCTTGTTTGGGATTTTAGGTGAAATGCAGGTATTATGCATTTTGTTTTTAATTCTATCAGAAAATCTATTTGTTGGTTGATATCTGTGAATGAAGATTATTACTGCTCCTTACAGTGCTTAAAAGGACAAGTATTTGTTCAACGTGATGTGGCTTATGTGCCTCAGCAACCATGGATACTTAATGATACAGTTCGGAGAAATATAGTGTTTCAAAGTCCTTATGATCCCGAACGTTACCAGAGAACTGTTGCTGCTTGTGCTTTAGAAACTGATATCTTGCAATTTGCCGGTGGTCATGATGCCGAAATTGTATGTCTTCTCAATGATTGTTTTATTACCTCTGAATACTTCAATGATGATGATGCTCAAACCACTCATTCTCTGATTATGTAAATACTTAGATTTTCCCAAATGGAGATATCTATGCCTACATTCCATGGAAATTTAGCATCTCTACAACTCCCCCTATCACATGATGATAATTCTAAACACATGATTATCCTTGATCAAGGATTAAAGAATGTTGTAATACTCTCTCTTTTGACCCAAAAAATCTAGTCACAAATCTGGTATTAAAATTATGCATTTCCTAGTTCTATAATAAGCTTTCTTGTGCTCTAAATAATTATCACTGCTGATATAATCTCTCATAGGTAACATTACGTATTTATCTGCTACCTTTCCCTTGCTAGATAATAATCTGCTACAACGAAAAACAGTTCTATGGATCATTGTTGCTTAGTATGGTCTTAATGCATCTGAATAATGTTATAACGACCCTCTTTTCTATCAGGGTGAAAGAGGAATTAATCTAAGTGGAGGCCAGAAGGCACGTGTAAGTCTTGCACGAGCTTGCTACAGTTCAGCCCCTGTTGTTCTGTTGGATGATCCTTTTGCAGCTGTTGATGTGCCTACAGCAAAACATTTAATTGATAATGTTCTGAATGGAATACTGAAAGAGAAAACAGTAATTTTAGTGACACATAATAAGACAGCACTTTCTGTTTGTCATCACATCTATTCAATGGAAAATGGCCACTTGCTAGATGTAACTTGTGTTGAGGAAGACTCATTTGAATCGATTGATCCAAAAAAGAGTGAAAATATCATAAGTTCATCCGCACATGATTTTCAAAATGATGAGTATGATTCTATCATGGATGTTGATGAAATGATCATGAAAGAGGAGGCTCTTCCCGAGAGAGAAGAAAAGTTGCAATCGCAAAACATCAAATCACATATTTTTGATATCAAGAACAGGGCTACAGTGATGGAAAATAAAGTTGAAGGATCTGTGCATGCATCAACATGGATAGCTTATGGACGAGCATCTGGGGGGTATAATCTTGTCCCTTTTAGTTTTCTTTTTCATTTATTATATTGTTTTTCAAGGTTTACGCTATTTTTTAGGAGCTTTGATTATCATATCATTTATGTAGTAACATTGTTACAGCATTAGCAGTTGTAATCTTGATCATGTCCCATAGGTCTTGATTTATACAAACCCTGTTACTCTGCTTGAGTAACTCATAACTCATAACAGTAGAGAGAAAGAAACCAAACCAAGTGATGAATAGTTATTTTCTAAATGAAACCATTCATAAGCTGTAGTATGAAACGAACAGTTCACCATTGCAGATGCAGAGCCAAGTAGAAAATTCTATTATGAACTTTATTTAAAAGAATCAAAGGTTCTAATTAACAGTTGGTTCAAGGAGAGAACCAAAGAGAGTTATTACATTAGCAACACAGAGAATGTGGGTAGAGTAAGTATGAGTGTGGGATGGTCACATTCCTTATGGGCAAAGAGGTTGAGCTGTAATTTTTTATTTACCAAAACAGGGATGTATATTATCTGATTGTAGTGCCAAATTATCGGAGATTGTTGTGTATCAATGAAATGATCATCTGCCTGGAGTTCTTCCCATCTCTAGCCTTACGCATATTAATAATGTCCATCCATTTGCCTACTGTGAACAATGCATGACCTCATCCTCATATCATTCAGTACAAATTTAGATGCATTTTTTCATATAACCTTCCATGTATTTTTCGAAAACCTTCAGAAAACTCAAAATAGCAGCAGAAAAATTCCAAAAGAAAAAACTGGAAATATCTAAAGAATTTTTTTCCCAGGCTTTCAAAGAAATGAACAAATTTGTGAGGGAAAACAGCCTGTTCTTAATCCTATAAATGGCAGAAACGTTTGATAGTTTCCAGACAGGCTGAACTGATGTTTTCATGCTATAAGATACTTTACATGTGTTCTGTTTGTTTTCCATTTATTTATTTATTTGCATCAATTTTCTTCCCATTACCTGTTTTCTAGTTTAGCAGGCCATGTCTTGACATTTGAATCTCTTCATATACAATTTGCATTTATAATGATAATCTCATGGATATGGAATCTAGACCTGTTCCTTGAAGACCCTATAGATTTTATTTTATTTTCCATAAAAAACTATCCTCCATTGGCATTAAAATTAAAGTGGACAATATACAAGATAATCCAATATTACAACGAATATTGTATAGCCATGTCGAATGACTGTAGTCAAATCTTTCTAGGTAAAGATAAATAAACTTTCTAGCCAATCTTATTCATGTTCGGCATATCCAAGAAAAATGTTTCATCCAGCAGTCCCATTCTTTCAAATCTCAGCATGCATCTCACATTCCTTCATAATCTCCTTGCATTGTCAGTGTCTTTGCACTTGCAATACATGTCTATAAGAACATTGCTCACAAAGACATTCAAGTCATAACCACTTGCAACTGTATGGTTGTCATGTCTATCATCTGATTTGCAATAGTGATGTCTGCTAACAAACCATTTTTATAATAAGGTTATGTAATTGCTTAGCACAAGCCAGATTTCCTTCTTTTTTGCATCTCTTTATAAGAAAAAATACCGATTCCTTTGGAATAGTTTTTCCTTCAGTAAACAATTCCTAAAAATCTTGAAATTCCTTGTTGATTGATCCATCTTCATGCACCTCACTGAAAGCCCCGGCCCCCAACAGTGCCAAAATAGTGATCCTTCTCTTGCACCTGATAATGCTTGTATTTGAAGGTATATCATTGTCAACCAAGCATGTTAATTTGACTCTAATATATAAGGGCAATGCTTTTGTGGATCTCCGATTCTTGCAAGAATAAAGTATTATCAGCTAGTGTCCCATCTGATGCCCAGAGCAATGAAGAAGTTTGTGGGGATAACAAAGACCTTATCACAATTGTTAAATTCAGTATAGCGAGTGGGCAGTGCATTCCAAGAGATTACCAATCCATCTGGAACATGGTCAAAAAACCTACTTGAGCAGTTTCAAGTAATCCAAACTTTGCATACATATCAATGAGCATTATAATTACTGATTACAAGATCATGTTTCAAACCCTGTTTGCAGATACTGTTGTGCACTTATTGTCCTCTTTCTACTGCTTGAAGACCCTATAGATTGGTGTTTCATATAATATATTAACATGTTCCCAAGTGTTTCACATGTTTAGTGTATAATATAAAAAACTAAGTGTACTCTGGAACAAGATGTTTGCAAAAGTATGCAATTCTTACATTATGATTGGGGTGGGGGATACAGTTTTTTTCCTTCTGGATAGACCAAGACCTGTTTTTCTAGGAAATTGATGATTTCTATGTCCTTAACAATTGAAGCTATTTATCATTCTAAGTTGCATAACCATTACTAACCCTTTTTTTTTATGCAGACTTGTCTTTTTCTCTCTGGTCTTGATTTCGTTTATGATTGCTCAATCTGTGCGAATCATGGTAGTTTACTGGTTGAGTGTGTGGACAGAAAGAAAATACCATTTATCTGAGGATCTTTACTTGATAGCATATGCAAGCTTTGCAATTGGAGCAACCATATTATCTATTTCCAAGGCCCTTCTATTTACTTATGCAACGATGATTGCAGCTATAAAAATGCATAATCAGATGGCAGAACGAGTGCTTCGTGCACCACAACTTTTTTTCGATCAAGTAAACAATTAATTCCCCATCATTTTTTCAAACTCATATCAATATCAGTAAATTATAGGATGAAAGTGTACACACTCATACAGTTCAACATGCAGAATGTGACAGGTAGAATTTTGAATCGCTTCAGCAAGGACCAATCTTTAGTTGATGAGGTATTACCCATCACGGCCCAGGTAAGGACTGGTTTGTTTTCCAGTTGTTATTTGTTGTTAATGGGGAAAGCATTAAAAGAGAAATTTATATCTTCTGTTGCCAAATTGCAGCAAATGCTTGAGTATTACATATTGAGCCTTGGAAGCCTATTGATGATTGGAGTGCTCATTCCATGGTTTTTATTAACGTTTCCTCCCTTTATCCTTTTCTTCATGTATGTTCAACGAAGATACGTAGTCATCTCCCGTGAACTTAAGAGACTTGAAGCAATTTCAAGGTCACCTGTGTATGCCCACTTTTCCCAGACACTCCAGGTAACACAGTCTACAATAAAGATTCTGCTTTCTGTATGTTGCCCAACAGTCCTTTTAAAATAGAGGCGATGAAAATAAGCTCTAATCAGCAGGTGATATTTGTAATGCTTCATTCACCAGACCTCTTTCTTTAAACATAATTTATTTGATCATAGATGGATTGAAAGTTAAACATGCCAACTGTGCAGCGTGACTTATCTCCTGATTGTAATTAAATTTTTTTGACATATATGGATTGCAAAAGTAGAATTTACAAACACTATTTTGTCATATCTTATGGAAGATGAATATTCATGACTGATTGAAAGATCACTTCTAAATATTTGAGCAACCATATTATCTATAAAATAACATCACCTATAGGATTAGAGGGCAAGGCCAATGTATGACCAAATAAGCACCGTATATCTATGGGAGTCAGTGATCTAGAGATGCTGATTTACATCAGAAATGCTGCTTGGAAAAAGTTGAATTTGAGGTTCCTTGTTAACACATAAGTATCGTGTTTGCTATTTCCTACATGGTAATGATAGTAAGTGGATATGGATTATACATATCAAGATCAGATTAATCCGGCTACTTTAATGGAGTACATCTTGTATAAATAGCTACTTCAAAGTATGCAGGATATTTATACAAGGCTTACTCCAAGTTATGAGTAATTAAAGTTTCATTGTTTATTTCTATTATAAACAAGACTTTGAAGTAGATATTTATACTTCAAAGTATAATAGAAATAAACAATGAAACTTCAATTACTCATAACTTGGATGTTTACCTTGTAAGGGGCTTCCATGCAGATGCATGTATTTACACAATGCAGGATATTATAGAAAAACAGTATAATAACAGTTTGTGTTGAGCTGAGCAAGCTATACACTTGTATATACTGTAATATTCATCTATTATGTTTCTTATCTTAATGGGTGAATGCTTATGGCAGGGTGTTGTTTCTGTGCGAGCTTACGGCGCACAATCTGAGATGCATGAGAAATTTATATCGTTAATAGATGCAAATCATCGACCATTTGTTATGTTTTTCCATGTAGCACGTTGGTTGGGAATACAACTCGACTTTGCCACTACTTTATGTGTCATGTTAGCATCAATTCTTGTGCTTGTTCTTAGGCACTCAATCTCTCCGGGGCTAGCAGGTACAACGTTACAACCTTTTGCTAAATACAGATAAGCAACAGTGACATAACTTATTTATTGAACATTGCTGTTTTCCCTACAATATTTTTGTGAACGAATTCTATTAGTCCTAAAATTGCACGAGTCTTAAAGTACCATTCAATAAAGAAGAAAAATAGGACAATTTAGATTCCTTTTTTACCAGGGGCATAGAAAATTTTCTATCATAAAAATGGCTACATATGGTAGCTCTAACATACAGATCAAGCTGAAAAATACTATCATCATCTCTCAAAGGATTGTGGCCTACATAGATGATTCTCAGATACACTAGATCCACGATTAGAAATAGTGTTGAAGTTTGTGCTGACATGTATTTGTACTCCACCGAACAAGCCAGGAGATTTGTGCCACCGAGGGAGTGATAACTTGGTTCACAAAACACGGCTTCGTTGAGATGTGACTAGAAGCATGTATTTCCAAATGATAAGTGGATTTTTTTTACTTACTTTGAAGATCATAACATTATTTGAATGGAGATTATTTACACTTCAAGTGGCACACATGGTAGTTGGAGTATAAATACCTAGTTTTCTCCCAACTAAGGATATTGATGTTTTTCTTCAGGGTGTACATAAAAGGTTAAGACCCTACCTACCTGAAAAAGATATGTGAACTAAGACATCCTTATAATGTTATACCTCTGTTAAATTTTTATTATACTATCACACGTGATTAGGAAGATAAAAAGAAGGGTATTCCGCATAATTTGTTATCCACTGAATTTATTAGGCTTCTTATTCTTATTGAGTGTTTATGTTTTCGTGTGAAGGTGTTGTATTAATTCAAAGCTTGCAAGTGACCAACTTCATGCAGTTTGCGGTTCGGCAAGCAGCAGAAACAGAAAACTATTTGACAAGCGTAGAAAGAATTGAAGAGTACGCTACTCTTGCATCTGAAGCAGATCCGACAACCCAACCGGGAATTATTGATAAAAATTGGCCATCACAAGGAGAAATTGAGTTCAAAGAGTATTCCATGACCTATAGAGTGGAATTGCCACCAGTTTTAAATGGAATCTCATTCAAGGTAAAGCAGAAAAATAGAGACGGATTAGAAAAGACAATAGAAATGCATTAAAGAAAAGAAATGAGAAAAAACAATTAGATCAATCCTTCCTATGGGGGTATATAGAAACCTTACTTTATCCTTCATGGGCTTTTTGACTAGGTCCATGCAGGAGAGAAAGTAGGGATTTTAGGGCGGACGGGTGCTGGCAAGTCAAGCTTGGTTGCAGCTCTTTTCCGCATTGTAGAAAATGAGAACTGCTCTGGGGATATATTCATTGACAACATAAACATAAAGAATGTTGGCCTTGATGATTTACGCCAACGACTTTCAATAATTCCTCAGGTTAGTCACTACACCAAAATGCTAAGTATCATATGGGTATGCTCATGTAATGTTGGGTCTCATATAATTGTTGTTATGGGCATGACCATATAATATCCCGTGGCAAGATTGTACCCTACTATTCTATACACGTGGAGAAAGTGTGAGGGTTAAACGAGAGTATAAAGAAGGGAAGGATTACTTTTAATCCTTGGGATTGAGACAACCCATTAAGGCCAAATGTGAACTTGCTTGGGGGACTTAGGTCTGGCTATAAATAT
>NW_028230873.1:0-25588 GCF_043228905.1 Azolla caroliniana | reverse complement strand
AGTATGGCGTTAACCTTGTCTATGTCCACTGCAATTCCTTTTTGACTGACAATATGGCCTAATAATGTGCCACTAGTGACCCCAAATGCACATTTTGCCAGATTTAAACTAAGCCGACCTTTCCGACATTTCTCCAAACATAGTCGTAAATGCTCAAAATGTTTGGTTTTCCGACTATAAATAGCAAAATCATCCAAAAAGACTTGCATAAATGCAAGAATGTAATCCCCAAATATTTCCTGTATCACTCTTTGGAATGTCGCCGGAGCGGTCTTCAAGCCAAACATCATTACTACCGCTACAAACACTCCCCATTCTGTAACAAAAGCTGTCTTTTCTTGATCTTCTAGATTCATCCGAACCTGATTATAACCACTAAAACCATCTAGGAAACTATAGACTTCATGACCAGCTACCGCATCCAATATACCATCCGTAAATGGTAATGGGAACGCATCCGTAACGGTAGCCGCATTCAATTTTCGATAGTCGACACATACCCGAATCTTGCCATTCTTTTTCGGAACTACTACGATTGGACTTAACCATGTCTATTTTTTCACCGGACGAATAAACCCTACTTTCAAAAGTTTATCTATTTCTTCTTTTACTTTAATAGCATAATTAGGATTTAATCGGTACCTGCGTTGTTGAACTAGCTTTGCATCCTTATGCAGGTTGATTTGATGTTGATAGAAAGCTAGGTCAAGTCCCTTCATATCTTCAAAAGACCATGCAAAGACATCCATATATGGCGTCAAGGCTTGTAAAATATCCGCTTCGAACAAAGGAATGATTTTCGAATTATCATCAAAATACTGATTTTCTTCGACCTCGTCTAATCCTTCCATCATATTGATGGACTCAGCATGCACTGGCAAACATTGTTTGCTTGTCGTAACCTTGTTCTGTGTAGACACCCTGATTTTCGTTTTGCCTTTTCTAAATGTCAGTTTATTCTAATTCCAATTCTGCTTGATGTTAGCAGTCTTTAACCATGGGTGACCTAATAGCAAGGGATATGCACCAGGAGCTTCCAAATGAAGTATTACTGCCGATATCAGAAAGCTATGACCACCCAACACCACCTCTAATTGTCGGAGTAAGCCAATTGGTCGTACCGTACTGGTATCTGCCATTCTTAGCCAAAATGGGCAAGCTTCCCATTTAGTAATACCCAACCTATCACAAGTGGTTTTATTAATGACATTTACTCCTGAGCCACCATCGACAATCGCATTTTCGATTTCCTGACCATGAATTATTACTTTAATCGATGGATTTTGCTCATCCATGATTGAAGGGTTGGTGCTCGGCTGACTATAGTGTACCGATACTTGTTCTGACCCTTTTTGGGCAATCAATGTCACCACCTTTTCGGTAAATCTAGGAACCAACTTAAGTAATCCGGTCAATGGTAGTGATACTTGGCAATCTGCCAATATCTTCCAAGTTTCCTCTTGTTCTGGTACAGCAATAGCTCTTGGTAACTCGGTAGCTTGGGTAATTTCATTGTCTTGGAGCATCCGGTTTACATTATTTTGGTTTGCTTCTTCTACCCATTCCTTGGCTGCTTTTCGAACTGCTTCTTGAATCTCCCACTCAGATTGTTTACTTTTGCTTCTAGTGGTTACTTGCTGTATTTCCAGTACAACCATATTAACCGCCGGTCCGTTTCCTTTAGCAGGACACTAATTAGCATAATGACCAGTTTGACGGCAAATATAGCAAGTAGGAACAAACGTTCCACTTCCCTCGCCTTGCATAAACTGACCAGAATTCTTGATTTTGTTGAAAATTATTTTGTTGAAAATCTTGATTGTGCTAAAAATTATTTTGTTGGAAATTAGTTTGTTGTTTTTGTGGAAAACTATTCTGTTGGTACCCATTATTGAACAAATTCTGGTTATTTTGGTACCTATTTTCCGAAAAAAATTGTCTTACCGGAACCGTCATCTTATTGAGCAAGTTACACTCACATTGCTCGACCAAATGAAGTTTAGAATGACATATTGTGCAGTGTGTTCGTAGACTACATTCGATTGCCGAATGACCAGTATTTAAACAAGTAGTACACTAAACTACTTGTCAAAATTGTAACTCCATCGTTGGCAGTGTACGATTTAGTGTTGACATATCCATACTCCGTACATTAGCGATTGCCTTATCAATCACTTGCTCGATATTCTGATTCCAGAAATCGAACACCTTCAGTGTTGTTCGTAATGGTTCACAAATTGCTTCAAGGAATACATCCTTCAATTCATTGTCCGGAATAGGCCTAGAAATTTGAAGTTGTAAATTGTGAAAACGGATCACGAATTGAGACACCGTTTCATGTTGCTCCTGATACAACGCATAAAATTGCGCTATCAAATCCTTTTGAGGTATTGACGATGAAATAACTGTAGAAATTTGTTGGTCAATTGTTTGAATGTTTCGAACCCACGAAGACCATTTTGCGCAAACCAATTAGCGGAATAACTCCAATGACAACACGAACTCAGCAATCTTAGACTTATCTTCGGCTGCTGCCGACAGTCTTTGAGCTCCATGGTTAATCTCCCATGTTGTCAGGAAATCCCTCACATGCGCTTCTGCATCAGCTCCCTCACGGAACTTAGAATACGGGTAAGGCATATTGTCCTCACTCCAGATATCGTAAAATGATACCTCTTCCGACTGATTTTCGTCCGAAGACTGGCTATCAGTTAAATCAAGCAGTACATGCCACCTTCTAATTGTTTCCGATTGTAATTCTTCAGCCAATTCTGTCTCTAGCGCCTTCGTAACAGAACGCGTACGAGGACGTTTACAACCGACTGGTGTATCGGGATCAAACGACATCCATTCGTCTTGTTCTCTACTATGTGCAAATGTAACCCGATGTACCAAAATTATACTGTGTTGTTCAGTCGACAATTACTACTTGCCGATACAGTATAGGACAAACGTCCGTACCGAACGTTCTATCAAGAAGTGTGGTTTAGACGAATAGATACGAATTAGTTGTAAACTTATCGGTGATAACAGACACCGAGATCGTGACTTATGTAATATAGCTTAGACAGAATGAAATAGATAGCAAGAGCAATTCGTACACAGAGGTTTCCTAACTAAACTTTATATTACTAAATACAACGATATAAATAACCAATTCTACATGGAGGGGGATGTCTAGGGCTTATAAATGTTTGGGAATCAAGGAAAGCGTGTACAATTTTTGGCATCAAATGATAGTTCCAGTGGCTTTTCCTTAATGGGTATCAAGGAAATCTGCAGAGTTTTAGGAATGAAATGACAGTTGCATTGGGCTTTCCTGGATGGAAATAAAATAAAACCATATACAAATTTGTGCATCAAATTGTAGTTGCATTGTTTTTCCTTGAGCATCATTCAAACAACCAACCGAACTGCCCCAACTAAGAAAAATCAATTGATCATTTTCCATTCTTTTTCAGGTCTCTGATTCAGCATCCTTCCTTTTCTGCATTGTAGAATAATGAAAAGTGAAAACGAAAAATCCAAAATTCCCTTTTTTTAATTAGATTTTTTAGATACTGAAGAACTCCAATTTGGTTTCTGGGTGATGGGTTTCTCGCCATCATCTTGTGCTGGAGTTTTTCTGCTATCGTCGTATGATGAGGTTTAAAAGAGACCATCCTTCTGATGGTTTCTCAGCACCATTTTGTGACGGATTGATCACGAAGATATATCACCATTAGTGATGTGGTTTCACCATTTTCTGATGGATTCTCAACATTTCTTCAATTCAAGCTTGCCTCAAGCTTGGTAATCCTTTGATTGCAGAGCATTTTCCAATAATTGCATTCCAGCAAGACATCCAAAACCACCAAGATGCCTTCTAGGTGACATTAGAAACTGACCTAAACACTACAATACATGCCACATTGGAGGAATTTACAAACTTAGAAGGTGACCAAATCAACTAGGAATTTTTATTCAATAACATGTTACCTATTTAGCATTCATATCAAGGTCATCAAACAGTTTGAAACCACAAAACAGCTACAATTATCAAGATTGGGTGGATTCATATTTCAACCATCCAACTGTATAAGAATGAATAGTTTGCACATCCCGTCCGTAATACAAGATTGGTCTTCTTATCATGAGTTAGCTAAACTTTCATGATTTGAGCATACATGGGTCAAGAAAAAGAATGTTTTCCTAGGGCACATTTTTGATATATTTTAGATAATAAATAAATGAATAGAACATAGATGATATATATTGAAGACAGCATGTGAGGATTATATGAGTACGCTGGGGATTTAAATGAATAGACTTTTTTCAATTTACACATTTCTCAGAAAGTAAATTTATCACATGTTATATATCTTTGATACCAATCTACAAGAAGGCGATAGAGAAAGAGAGTGAGACAGAGGTAGGCATAGAGAAGCCTTCGCATTGAATTTGAAAGGTAGTATCAAATTTGATCGAATTTCTTTAGCCGCCTCATTCAGAAGAACGTCATGAAGATCCTGCAACTCATAAAACTTCACAAGTAAGCAATGGATTGATGATCATCCTTATTCTTGCTTTGCATGTTCTTTAGAAGGTTAATTGACGTGTCTTACCTTTGCACCTATATTGAAGTTCAAACTATGAGCCAGAGGTATAACAATAACGAGATTGGACATCGGTAAGAAAATCTATAACCTTGCCTGAAAATGAAGCCACTAAATGCATTCAACTCTCAGTTTATACATTCATAATATCTTGCAATTATCAAAACAGATTTCCATTTCACCTCCCAAAGTTCCAATCAGAGGCACTGGCTTGAGGGTCCTTTCAAATCCATCAAGATATCGTCTGTGCAACACACAACACTTCAAAACCCCTTCAAGGAATGTGAAAACAAATGCTAGTTCTCAAAGACAATATCTAGAATACACTTTAAAAGAAAACTTCAAAGAATAAGGAAAAACTAGAGTTACCTCGTATAACTCCTGAAGAATGGATCCCTTGTGACATACAAAAGCAAAAGTACTTGCCTTCTTTTAAACTGCAAGACACAACAGTGATTATAACGTGTTAAAACTCAATTTTGTACGTAGTTCTAATTTGGTATCAACACTCTTTCTTTTTAATGGCAGTGATTTACAATCACTCTTTCATAACAACTTAATGAGCTTTTTCATATGGTATCTACATAGTCTCTCTTAAATGGCAATGATGACAAATATCCTTTCCACAACAACTTAATGAACTTTTTCATGTAAGTTCTTATTCATCATTTATATACTGTTTAATTCTTAGAAAACTTTCTCAGTCATAAGTCACACGAGTTGAGTTAGCTCTAAATACACTAACCTTGATGCAATCAGAGGTACAAGAGGTTTGGGAAACAGGGAATAAGGATATATTTGACATCTTGAAGAGACTGGAATGGCCTATGAGGCCCAAGAAGAGAATATATTAAATTACACATCTAATGAAAGGATCTTTGAGGAAAAGATATATATTTTACATGACCCGACAATACAATAATATGAGCTTAGGTAACCAAACTACTTGCTAAATTTTCCAACATCAGCTGGTCTCAAATAGAGAGAGCTCTTGGAACCAAGGAAATCTCTTTGTGGTGTTGTCTTGAATTGAATTCAAGATCGCTAGAAGAATTGAAATCTGAATCAAGCTTCAGTCGCTGGAACTTGATCAGAGTTTGCCCAGAGTGATATTTTGGTCCCCCAAAGGGAACAACAAGATGAACCAGTCCTGCAATGATTACCCTGTGGGTGATAGCTCAACTATCTATACTTCAACCACTAGACTGAGAGGACATCCAGATCACGTTGGAAAGCCATCTGATTAATTTTGTTGAGCCACTAGTAGGGCTGAATTGTGGTTTTTTCATGCAATGTTCAAGGCTCTAGATTGTGTTTCAATAATCGGTATGTCTCCATAGGAGCTGAAAGACAGTTTCTTCACCCAAGGGGTCATGCCGGTGAATCTTTACAGGAGTTTGAAATTATAGTATATGAGCAGCCATCCAGAGGCTGACTGTAGAAAATGCAGGATGGCAGCATAGTGAACCTAATTAAGTGACCATTGGGTTTCCAGCTATGAAATCAGAACTCGAGTCCATCTACAAGAACAACATTTGGTGGCAATTGCTTTTCTACCTTTAGGTAGATCACATAACTCCCAAGTGTTGTTCTTGTAGATGGACTCGAGTTCTGATTTCATGGTTTCAACCCAATGGTCACATGCTAATGCATCCGCAAAAGAGAGTGGCTCTTCATCATAGAAATTTCAGCAATAACAGCATGATGCAAAAAATGCAGTTCAGCTTGCTAATTGGTTGACCGGGTTTTGCCTCGAAGAGGAGATGTGAGTTTGCTGTCCATAGTGGTGTTAAACAGCCATTTAGTCATTAGGGACTGTTCTTGCTTGCTTAGAAGAGGCTTGTTCTCCCTCCAATTCCATGTCAACATCATGTTGATTAATGACCTGTAAATCAGCATTATTATCAATAATGTTTGGTTGCTCATTTCAACCACATTCGGCATTGCAAGCAATCAATTTGAGCATCGTTTGGCTGCTCTAAATCTCTGTTTGGAGCATGCTGTTGCTGACGCAAAACCTGCACATTACCTCCATGAGGTTGGGTTAGTCGATCACCTTAGCAAAGTGTAAGAATTCTTTGAAGCATGAAAAGACATTGGATTTCTCCTTTAAAGGATATACCCAAGTGTGTTTGGTAGCATCATCAATGAATGTAGGAAAATAAAGATAACCTCCAGTTGATGGTGTCTTTCTCATTGGGCCCCATACATCACTATGTACAAGTTGAAGCTTGTGTGTTGCCAAAACATTTGCAAATTTTGGAAATGAAAACCTGTGCATCTTTCCTAGAATACAGCCCTCACAAACATGGATATATGGCATATGAATGGAAGGAAGATTGCATAACATATCATGCTTACTAAGCTGTGCAAGTCTGCTGAAATATAAATCGCAGAACCGAGTATGCCATAGTTCAGAAGTCCAACATGTAGTGCCGTTGAGAGATCACAATGCCGGTCAGAATCCGAATTACTTCGATTCCAAGGAAGTAATGGATCTCCTTCATGTCCGTCATCTCGAATTTGCCGGAGAGGAGGGACTTGACCTTGTTGATGTCGACTAAATGCTTACCTCCAATAACCAGATCATCCACGTATAGGATGATGACAATCGAGCTTCTAGAGTCGTTTCATACGTAGAGGGAGTTGTCAGATTTCGACATTCGAAAGCCGATTTGATGAAGATATTGCATAATCTTCGAATGCCAAGCATGCAGTGCTTGCTTAAGGCTGTAGAGTAGCTTCTTGAGTCGACACACGGCTTTCAGATGAGTACGCGATTCGAAGCCGGGTGGTTGTACCATGCACACCTCCTCTTCTAATTCGCCTTGAAGAAAAGCGTTCTTGACATCCATTAGGTGGAGGTGCCACCCTTTCGTCGTTGCGAGTGCGATCATGGTCCGCACAGTCGTCATCTTTGCCAACGGGGCAAATATCTCTTCGCAGTCGACTCCATGCGTCCGTGCGTATCCTTTTGTTACGAGTTGAGCGGAGCATTCGGCGTTATACTTCACCTTGTAGATCCATCTGCAGCCAATTGCCTTCTTGTGCGGTGACTGGGGGACGAGATCCCATGTCTCGTTCTTGCATAGTGCACGCATCTGCTCGTTCATTGCTTCGATCCATCGTGGGTCCTTCGCAGCTTCAGAAAAGGTTTCCGGCACCCGTACTGTTGCTGCCTTCATCATAAAGGCGTAATGGTACGCCATATAATTGTTGTAGCCGAATCAGCTTACGGGGTTCTTTTCACGGGTGGATTGGCAGAGCTTCTCGTTTGCGGATACTAAGGCTTTCTTCGCTCCATTTGTCCGGATGTCAAGGCCTTTGAACTCACTATCGAGGGAGTGAGTCAATTCGTTGTCGTCGAAGTGATCATCTTCATACTCCGGCATTTTCACCTTCCCTTTGTCCAGCTTCGGACTCGACCAAGAGATGTGCTTTGATTACTCAGAGGCTCTTGTGGCCCTCTAAGCCTTGTCATAATCGGGCTTTCTTCGTACATGCACGTGAGCCGATCTTCGGCTTCTATCTCTATTTCGGGGGATTCCAGGTTGGGCGGAATCAGAGTCGAAGTTGTCCCTAGTGCGTACCAAGATGCGGACTCGTCGAAAACGACGTCTCGACTTACTTGACCCTTCCGAGTAGAGGGGTTATAGCAATTATACCCCTTTTGCTCCAGTGAGTATCCTACAAGGATACATTTCTCCGACTTATGTGCACGTATGGAATGGAGCGGAATATCCGAACATGTGATAGATCCGGCTTCTTTCCGAAAAAATTCTCGTGCGGAGTAAGTTCGTGCACACCCGATGTCGTACACCGATTCATGAGGTATACAGCCATGTTAGCCGCTTCTGCCCAATACGATTTTGGTAGATGCTTTTCGTTCATCATGGCCCGTGCTACTTCCAGGATGTGCCAATTCTTTCGTTCGGCGACTTCGTTTTGTTGTGGCGTATGTCGACACGAAAACTCTCGTAGAATTCTTTCTTTCCGTAGAAAAGCCAAAAATTCATCAAAGAAGTACTCCTTGCCTCCATCCGACCGAAGACATCGTACATGTCGGCCCGTGGCTTTCTCGACATCATTCTTAAATTTTTGGAAGTGCCCGAACACTTCGCTCTTTTGCCGCATGGGGTAGATCCAGGTGTGCCTGGAGAAGTTGTTGATGGAGGCCACGTAGTATCGGCATCCGCCGAATGTAGCCGTATGAGCCGGACCCCATACATCGGAATGAATTACGTCGAATACGTCTTCTGCTCATTCAAAAATGGGTGTCGATGTTGCTTGCCGAATTGTGGAAGCCGACTCGCATATCTTCTTACGGCACTCTTCTTCGTGGTGACTGATTTTTCCGCAATATCCGCATTCGACCAAGTTTTGTCCGCTTGGACCGGAACACAAGCTCCTCCTTCCTTGATGGCTTCCGTCTTGATGCCGAAATTGCGAGTTGTTTTCGTAATTCTGGACTCGTTCACCTCGTCCTTGGCCGAATCGGCCTCTTCTTGCACGGCCACGTCCTCTTCCTCCGTCCGAGTGTGAGTAAAGCATGTGGCCTTCTGAGGTGTTGCTCCTTGTTTGAACATGGTTTTCTTCGACCAACAACATGGATTGAAGATCGAAGGAGGGTGGATTCTCCCGTGCTAACACGACGGTCCTCATCGCACCAAACCGTGGTGCAAGGCCGCCGAGGCATATTTGCACCATCTCATCATCGTCCACATTGACGCTTATCGAGCCGAGAGAGTCGCAAAGCTCCTTGATCGTCAAGGTGTAGCTCGTGATGGACATATCCCTTTGTTAGATGTTGTTCAACTCTTGGCAGAGTTGAAGCTTTCTCGCCGTTGTGTTGGCGGCGAAAATCTTTTGTAGATTCTCCCACGCTTTCTTTGGCGTCTCGGGTTCTCAAATGTACCCGAGCATGTGGTCATGAACACATGTCACCAAGCAATACATCACTCGGCTTGCCGCTTGCTCCCATGTCATCGTCGGCGTCTTTCGAGTCGGGTCGGTTTTCTTGTGCTCCTTTGATGTAACCCCAATAGCCTTGGCCGACAAGGTATTGGTGCATCTTGTACTCCCAAGATGCAAAGTTGTTTCGATCTAGCTTCTCGTTAGGGAGAACGCTCCCCATTTGAGTATTCATTGTCGATGAAGATTTCTTCCTTCTTTTCTTTTCCTTCTCTCTTGAATACGAGCTATGTAGTCGCACTACGATACCGATGGACCAGTTCCTCTCGAATGTCGGCATAGAATACAACACACGCGGATGGGCTAGATCGAGCTACCAAACCGCTATGATACCATGTAAAGAATCGGGTATGATTCTTGTGCAGCAGAAGAGATATGTGTTATGTGTATGTGTGAGAGGAAATAGAGGAGAGAAGAGAAAACACAAGATAGATAGATAAGAACACAATGAAATACTCAAGAAGAAGATGTATATTCACAAGTAGAATAAGAGATACAAAAATGTAGCATTACATGGAGTCACAACCGACTTAATATGAAGTATGAGGAGGGTGCTTTATATATAGTCACCCTCTCTCTTCATTAACTACAACAACCACTCTCTCTTGGGGAATGTGAAGACTCATAGTCATGGGGAATATGTAACTCATTAGTTATGTCTCGTTTGGGTTACTTACCATGTCTTCGTTATGCTGATTTTGAACATTGTAATCATTGCATTTATGGTAAACATATACAAACTTCTCATAAAAAGTCTCTTTTGTTGAAGTCGTCCCCGCTTGAGTTAGTACATTCAGATGTATGTCAGATGCCAAGGCTATCATTAGGGGGAAAGAAATACTTAGTCACTTTTGTCGATGATGCTAAACGGAAGGTATGGGTTTACTCTATTCGTAGCAAGGATGAAGTGCTCGACAAGTTTCGAACATTTTTGGCATTAGTTGAGAATCAAATTGATAAGACACTTAAGTGTCTTCGCTCTAACAATGGTGGGGAATATGTGTCCAAGGCCTTTCAAGCATTTTGTGACAGCAAAGGGATAAAGAGGGAATTCACTGCCCCTTATAATCCACCCCAAAATGGAGTTGCAGAGCGTATGAATCGGACCATTCAAGATAAGGTTCGTACTATGCTGTCTCATGCTGCGTTACCCCATGGTTTTTGGGCAGAGGCTGTTATGACAGCTGTTCACTTGATTAATCAGTCACCTAACAGGTCTTTGGGAGGGGGAATACCCCAAGAAGCATGGCCGGGCAAGCCACCTTCATATGCTCACTTGAGAGTGTTTGGCTGTGAGGCTTTTGTGCACATTCGTAAAGAAGAACGCAACAAACTTGAGCCAAAGTCCTGCAAATGTATTTTCCTAGGATACGGTGACGAGGGTGAAATGGGGTATAGATTGTGGGATCCCGAGAAAAGAAAAATAGTACGCAGCAATGATGTTATCTTCCGGGAAAATCGCATGCATAAACAACCCGAAAAGACCGAGGAAGTACGGAGGGTTGTATTCCGAGAAGAAATACCCTTTAGACAGAAAAGTGTGCCCGCTGTACAGCAGCAAACACCTGCTGTAAACTTACCTGCAAATGCAGAAAATGAGGTTGGAAATGATCAGCCAGCCTTTGCCAATAATGTTGAGCCACCAAATGTGCAGGAACGGCTAGAACAGCAAGCTGTTAATGCTGATTCACAGGCTGAAATGCCTGGACAACAAGTTGAAAATGATGATTTGCAGGCTCAACAGCTACCAAACAATGAGTGTTGGGTTAGGAGATCGTCTAGAGTTACTAGAAAGCCTGACAGATTTGTTCCTGATGCAAACAGTGTGGCTGATTATGTCATGGTAACTGATTGTGGTGAACCGACTTGCTTCAAGAAAGCAATGGACAGACAGGACAATAAGAAATGGTATAAAGCCATGTTGTCAGAGATGGAATCTTTTGAGAAAAATGACACTTGGGATTTGGTGCAGTTTCCTAAAGGGCAGAAAACACTTCCATGCAAATGGGTTTACAAAATGAAGGTCATTTCTGATTCCTCGCCAAAGAACAAAGCAAGATTGGTTGCAAAAGGATACAAGCAGGAATATGGTGTTGATTTTGATGAGTTCTCGCCTGTAGTCAAGATGACTACATTAAGAATCATTTTGGGCTTAGTTGCAGCTGAAGATATGGAGCTCATACAGATGGATGTGAAGACCGCCTTTTTACATGGCGATCTGCATGAAGACATATATATGCAGCAGCCTGAAGGTTTTGTGGTTAAAGGCAAAGAGAAGATGGTTTGTAAGCTCAAAAGGAGTTTGTATGGGTTGAAACAAGCACCAAGAGAATGGTATCATAAATTTGATGCATTTATGCAATCTCAAGGTTTTCGTAGAAGTCAAGTGGACCACTGCTTGTACACCAAGAAGGCAAGAGATGGCAGCCTGATTGTCTTGGTTTTGTATGTTGATGATATATTGATTGCTAGCAAGGATATTCATGCCTTGGATTCATTGAAGCAAAGCCGTCATGGCAGAGCATATGAAGGATCTTGGTGATGCAAATCACATCCTTGGCATGCGAATACTCCGAAACCGGTCGAAAGGGGTACTCTTTCTATCTCAGCAGGAGTATATCTCTAAGGTTTTGCAGCGTTTCAATATGGAGGGGGGGAAAACAATTGGGGTTCCATTACCTCCATATTTGAAACTCAATGCAGAAGACAGCCCTACATCTGATGATGAGAAGGCTGAAATGGCTAAGGTTCCGTATGCTTCAGCCGTTGGCAGTTTGATATATGCGATGGTTGCTGCACGCCCTGATATTGCCTTTGCAGTGAGAGTGGTTAGTAGGTACATGGAAAACCCCGGCAAAAAGCATTGGGAAGCGGAGAAAGGTATTATGAGATACCTCAAAGGCACAAAGGACTTGGGCATTTGCTTTGGAAAGCAAAAGGCATATGTTGTTGGTTTTACGGATGCGGACCATGCTGGTCACGCAGACTGCAGGAAGTCTACTTCTGGGTATGTGTTTACTTTCACAGGAGGAGCGGTCTATTGGATCTCCAGACTACAAAAGTGTGTTGCATTGTCTACGACAGAGGCAGAGTTTGTTGCTGCCACTGAGGCATGCAAAGAGGCTTTATGGCTTTCATATCTAGTGAGAGATCTTGGCATTACAGAGTTACCTATTCTTCATTGTGACAGCCAAAGTGCTATCATGCTAGCTCGGAATCCTGTCTTTCACGCAAAGACAAAGCACATAGAGGTGAAGTATCACTTCATCAGAGATGTACTTGATAGCAAGAACATTGAGCTTGTCAAAGTACATACAAATAATAATCCTGCAGATCTTCTCACGAAGAGTCTTTCAGCTGAGCGATTTGCTCATTGCCGATAGATGATGGGAGTTGGATAGATGTATTTAGTTCAGCTTTCTACATGCTTGGACTTAGCTGACTTTCTTTTTTTTCCTTCTCACGGCACATTGCCTTTAGGTGGGAGGTTGTTGGGAATAAAGGGCCATCGTGCCTTTTATTAGTGCACGAGTGTGAACACACCCATAGCACACTTTTGCCTTGTATATACATAATATCTAAAAACCAAAAAAGAGGTACACTCTTTGTACCCAAGACAACGTGCATCTCTCTCTCTCCCTTTGTCTCTCACTCAAACTCTCTCCCTCTCTGTTTTTGACCTAAACCCTAATCCTCGTGTTGCCTTCAATTGACATATTCGCATTCGTGGGGGTTACCAAACGAATGCATATGAATACGCATATGAATGCATGAAAAAATAATCGTTAAAAAAAAAGAAAAAAAGAGTTCATACTTTTTAGTTTCTTATATATATCATATAACCAAGAGGACTTTGACAATAAAAAGGAGATATTTAACTTCACATTAAAAAGGAGACTTACACTAATAATATTTTATATAATAAATGTAAAACTTAAAAGTAATTGTTTTATTTTTAATTAATAATAAAATAATAATAAATAAAAGGTTCATTAATTCCCCAGTGTTTATTCTCCCACAAAATTTGGTATTTTTATTTTTCATTAAAAAGGGGACCTCACTCTAATAATATTTTTATAATAGATATAAAACTTAAATGTATTTGTTTCATTTTTCAATAAATAAATAAAAATATGTAAATAAATAAAAGGTTCCCACCAAATTTGATATTTTTATCTGACATTAATAAGGGAACTTTACACTAATAATATTTTTATAATAGATGTAAAACTTAAAAGTATTTGTTTTATTTTTAATAAATAATATATAAAAGGTTCATTAATTCTCCACTTTTTACTCTCCCACCAAATTTGATATTTTTATCTGACATTAATAAGGGGACTTTACACTAATAGTATTTTTATAATAGATGTAAAACTTAAAAGTATTTGTTTTATTTTTACTAAATAATAAATAAAAGGTCCATTAATTCTCCACTTTTTACTCTCCCACCAAATTTGATATTTTTATCTGACATTAATAAGGGGACCTCACACTAATATAATTTTTATATAATAGATGTAAAAATATTTGTTTTTTTTTTAAATAATAAATAAATAAACAAATGGTTTTGTAATATTCTTGGGGTCATTTTGTATTCTCGAATATTACGAATATTACGGATGTCGAATACCACGAATATCACGCATGGGTCAATCTATGCATACAAGGATGACGTATGTTTATCGGTAAGTGACTCTACAGATGCTTAGTATTTTGATAGCAATGCAAAAATTTCTTTGTCACACTTGAAGATGTTTGTCATAAGGCGGGCACCATTACTTCTTCCCATAATGCTTCTTACATCATACAAGGCATTGGTCAAGTTCATATTATAGCTGTCAATGGGGATGTAGTCACCTTGAACAATGTTCTCTATGTCCCTGGCATAAAGAAAACCTTATTTCTGTTTCTGCCATTGCTATGCATGGATACCCTATCCATTTTCTCTATGACAAATGCACAGTACATGATCTTACAAAGGGCGATATCATTGTCATAACAGGTAGTTTGTTCAACAACCTTTACAAGCTTGACATATATCAGAAATTTGATGACCAAAATGCATTAGCGGTGGATGCCCAAACACAAAGCAATTCTGAACTATGGCATGCTCGGTTCTGCCATTTAAATTTCAGCCGCCTTGCACGGCTTAGCAAGCATGATATCATATGCAATCTTCCTTCCATTTATGTACCATCTAATCATGTTTGTGAAGGCTGTATTCTAGGAAAGATGCACAAGTTTTCATTTCCAAAAGATGTTGATGTTTTGGCAACACACAAGCTTCAACTTGTACATAGTGATGTATGTGGCCCAATGAGAACACCATCAATTCGAGGTTATCTTTATTTTCTTACATTCATTGATGATGCTACCCGACACACTTGGGTATATCCTTTGAAGGAGAAATCTAATGACTTTTCATGCTTCAAAGAATTCTTACACCTTGCTGAAAATTTTAGTGGTCACAAACTCATTACTCTTCGCACCGATAGAGGGGGTGAGTACATGTCTCAAGAGTTCAATGCTTTCTTGAAGGACAGAGGAATTATCCATCAATGCACCACTCCATACACATCACAACAAAATGGTTTGGCTAAGAGAAAGAATAAATCTTTCATGGAGATGGCAAGATGCATGCTCAATGGTAAGAAGCTACCTCATAAGTTTTGGCTAGAAGTTGTAATGTGTGTAAACTATGTTTTGAATAGATGCCCCACAAAAGCAATAACAACTATCACTCCGTGTGAGGCTTGGACTAGTCACAAGCCAAATGTTGGACACATGAGAATATTTGGAAGCTTGGCTTATGCATTTGTGCCACCACAGCAATGCCATAAGCTTCAAGACAAAGCAACAAAATGCATCTTTGTTGGCTACCGCAAAGAAAGCAAAGGTTATCAATTGTTTCAGCCCACTACTGGTAAGATCATCATCAGATGGGATGTGATATTTGCTGAAAATGCAGCTCAACCACTTGTGGATTGCTCCAAAATGTTGTGTTTGAAGGTGATCGATTAACCCAACCTCATGGAGGTAATGTGCAGGTTTTGCATCAGCAACAACATGCTCCAAACAACAATGTAGAGCAGCCAAGCAATGCTCAAATTGATCTCTTGCAACAGCCCAATGTGGTTGAAAATGAGCAACCAAACATTGTTGATAATTACAGGTCATTAACCCACATGATCTTGACATGGAATTGGAGGAAGAACAAGCCTCTTCTCAGCAAGCAAGAACAGTTCCTAAATTGCTGATTAACACCTCATGGACAGCAAACTCAAGTTTCCTCTTCAAGGTAAAACCCGGTCAACTAATCAGCAAGCTGAACTGCATTATGTGCATCATGCTCTTATCACTGAAATTTGTGATGAGGAACCACTCTCTCTTAAGGATGCATTAGCACATGACCATTGGGTTGAAGCCATGAAATCAGAACTTGGGTCCTTCTACAAGAACAACACTTGGGAGTTATGTGATCTACCTAAACATAGAGTGGATTTACAAAGTCAAGCATAATGCGGATGGAAGCATTGATCGTTTTAAAGCAAGACTTGTGGCAAAAGGCTGTTCCCAAAAAGAGGGGATAGACTATGAAGAAACCTTCGCCCCCACTTCAAAGATGACTACAATCAGAGCTACAATTGCTGCAGCAGCAATTAAGGGATGGAAACCAATTAGACATTAAACCCGCCTTCTTAAATGGAGATTTAGAAGAAGAGTTTTATGTAGCTCAACCTCTAGGTTTTGACATTAAAGGTGCAAAAACTAAAGTTTGCAGGTTACTTAAAGCTTTGCACGACTTGAAGCAAGCACCTCGAGCGTGGAAGGCAAAGATCCATGCTCATCTTCTTCAACTCAGTTTTGTAAACAGCCCAACTGAAAGCAATCTCTATGTCCGAAAGGATGGAGAGAAATTACTAATTGTTGTGCTTTATGTTGATGATTTGCTAATCATAGGACCTAATGTGCAAGAAATTGCAGATTTCAAAGCTGATCTTAGTAAGACATTTAAACTTACAGATCTTGGTCATCTCCATTACTACCTCAGCATTCAATTTATTACTGTTGAGGGAAGCATTTTTCTCAGTCAACAAAAGTACATGGAGAAGCTCCTACAATGATTCAGGTTATGAAGACTGCAAGCCAATCTCCACTCCTGTAGAAGCAAGATTCAAATTCTAATACCAAGACAAAGGACAACCAACTGATGCACTCTTATACCAGCAACCTGTAGGTTGTTTGATATTTTTGTGCAACACGTGACCTGACATTCAATATGCTGTTTCGCAATTAAGCAGGTTTATGCACAGCCCTGGAACAAAGCATTGGCAAGCAGCCAAGCAAGTTTTCCCTGACCTCAAAGGCACTATGGATTTCAGCCTCTTCTATGGAGAAGGAAGTTCATCTATTTTAACAGCCTTCACTGATAGTGATTGAGCTGGCTGCTATGACATTCGTGTCTCACATAGTGGAAATTGTCTCATGATCGGCAATTCCTGTGTTTCCTGGCTCAGCAAGAAGCAGCCAACAGTGGCAACATCAAGTTGTGAAGCTGAATATAGAACAGCATTCAGCGCCACAATAGAGTGTGTTTGGCTCAAGAGATTATTGTCCAATTTGTCACTTGAGCAACCATCTCCTACATGTATATTTACAGATAGTCAAAGTGCCTTGGCTATTGCAAGAAATCCCGTCTTCCATGCACGAACAAAACACATTGAGGTGCACTATCATTATGTGAGGGAGCAGTTCCATGCTAAAGAGATAAACTTGGTCTATGCACCAACTCATGAAAATGTTGCAAACATTTTCACCAAGCCTCTATCAAGAGAAAAGTTTGAATATTTTCGCAAGGAATTGGGCATTCTTCCAACACCTGGATAGTGACCACATTCAAGTCCACACCATTCATTTCAGGGGGGTTTGTTACACTTAAAGTGTATCCTATGAAAGCTTTGGTGTGAACATTGTTATAATAGTGTGAACCTAATTAAGTAACTGTTGGGTGTGAACATACTTAGAATAGTATGAACCTAGTTAAGTAGTTGTTAGGTGTGTATATAGTTATAATAGTGTTAACCTAATAAAGTGATTGTAGAAACTGGTTATATAAACCATTCTACATCTTTGTAATCAAAGCTCGTTTTCCCTAATCTACTGATATTTCCTTAAGTCTTCTAAGTGATCTTGTTGTGTGAGAGTTAGCCTAAGATCCTTGCATTTTCTACAAAGTAGGCAGATACATATACACGAATACCTCTAGAAGAAAGAATTTGCCAATTGTGTCATCAAGGAGTGGAATTCAAAGAACACTATGTTTGTCACTGTAGTGTCTTTTATGAAATCAAAGGGAGATACCGTTGCCTCTTTAAACAAGGCTTTGGCCCCCTACGCAAGGTAATGGAATATGAGGACCAACGGTGCCTAGAATTTTTCTTGCTAGAGCTCAAGAGACATTGGGAAAAGTTGTTGAAGGATATAGCCACACAAGCTCATCCACAAAGAACAATCACAACTTTCTTTAGCCCCATCACTCTTGCTAATGCTATAAGTCAATCAAGGGATACACAAATGGGCTCCTGACCAAGACATAACAAAGGGGTTACAATTGATCGGGCAATAGCAATTTGTCGTGCACGTAGACCCCAGCACCATGGACCACAACCTCAACACCCTTGTCATCGACAAATAAAAGCCATTATCTCCCGCCATTGCAAGTGCTTCCCTCGCTTTGGAGACCTTTCCATTCTGGATCGACCTATGCTAGAGATCTTTCGAAGACAAAAGTTACAATTCATCTAACTTGAGAGACTCACATGTGCCGAAATCCAGTTTCCCTCGTCTCTTTTTATCTTATTTACTTTTATATTTACGGAGTAATATTTATTTTATTTTGATTTGTTGATTTGTTGTTCTCAAAGACGAGAAACATTTAAGATGTAATCTCTTGTTTGGTCTTATAGGCCATTTTGGCCTCATAAAAGACGTTAATATATCTTTCTTTCTTTCTTGGGTTTCAACACTCTTATGCTGACAACAATCTTTATGTCTTTTCCTAAGATAAATTGTTATGCTTGATCATATTATGTGTTGACAACCTTCTAATTACAAGGTCCCTTGCTTCTAAAATCGAGGAGCTTCGCACTGACCTCAAAATCACATTCAAAATGACTAATCTAGGACTTCTCCATTACTTCATAGGTATGGAGGCCTATCAATCACAGGGTGGTATCTTCCTCAGCCAACATAAGTATCTCAAGCAGCTCCTTGAGACCTATAGCATGTCAAATTGCAAGCCACTCTCCTGTCCAATGGATCCAAACTCAAAGCTATCTCATGAAGACGATTCTCCCATTTGAAGATATCACGAAATATAGAAGGTTAATTGGGTCTCTTTTTCACTTAACTTACACTAGGCATGATTTGTCCTATAGTGAGTATTCTCAACCAATTCTCAAGTGCTCCAAGACAAAGTCATTGGCAAGCAACTATTTGAGTTCTTAGGTATTTGGCCAACACACTCAACTATGGTCTCTCTTTTAGAGGCAGCATTGAGCTTGTTGGCTACTCGAGTGATATTGATTCTAGAAGGTCCACATCTGGCTATTGTTTTATGTTAAGTTCAAGCTTGATTTCTTGGAAATCAAAGAAGCAAAACTCAGTTTCTACTTCATCGACGGAGCTAAATATCAAGCCTACTTGGATACTTGCTATGAGTTGCTATGAGTTGCTATGGTTAATGCAATTATTTTGTCACATTGGTGTTTTGCAAGAGTCCTATTGCAGTTTTCACTAACAGCCAAAATGCCCGTGCCTTGGCACATAGCTTAGCATTTCATGGTAGAACAAAACATATTGAAATGTACTACCATTTTGTTCGTGAATTAGTGAAATCACAAGTCATCAACTTGGCATATTGTCCTACTCAAGAAAATGTGGTTGATTTATTTACTAAGCCACTTCCAAGGCAAGCCATTGATCAGCTCCTCGGTCAACTCAATGTTGGACCGTCATTTTTGAGCTAGGAGGAGGTGTTGGAGGGTGGCAGCTCAAGACCTACACTCTCTTTCATCTTTATTATCTCTTTTCTACATTCTCTCTCTTCTTAGATTCTTCTCTCTCTAGAATCTACAACTCTTTAAATGCCTTCTCTCTCTAGAATTTGCAACGCTTTAAATGCCTTCTCTCTTCCACTTTTTCCAAGATATTCCCTTTTATTCCTAGTTTATTGTACTTGTTTGGTAGTACAAGAGTCACTTTACCAAACAACCATTTCACCCACGTTCCCCAATTTTGTATAAATAGGCTTACCATCCTCTTTTGTAAAGATATATTTGTTGCTACTTGTGAACAAGCTCTACTCTTTGGCTGTGTCTACTCTTTGCAACCATTTTTGCTATTGTTGTCTAACAGCCTTCTCACAGCTTGGTTGTGTCTATTTTGTTCTAACAACTATTGCGTTGCTTCTATTAACAGCTTTTCTCACAAGATGGCGCATTGGGGCAAAAGTGATGAGAGTGGTCGACTATGCATACTTTGCCCTAAACAAGTTAGAGAGTCTAAGTATCGCACTTTGATACAATACTCTACCTTTGATCATATTCACACATGCTTTAGACACAACTTTGACCAAACTCAATCCTTGCACGAATTTCTCTCGCAACCACAATGTGCACTCTCGATTGCAATATTCATTGGTAAAGTTCTTGAACATTGAGAGTCACTACTCAATTTCACATGTATTACATGAAATGTAATATTCTTGGTCTCATAGGTCATATTCAACCTCCGCAGAAGATAATAGAATCTATCTATCCCTCTCTCTGAATGTAACTTCTTTTGGTCTAGCCTATCATTTTCGCCTATTAAAGGCATCAATATAATAATTCATTTCATTTCTGTGCATGGTATTAATTCCAGGATATTTCTGGATAGCATGTATTAATTCCAATGGACACATGTAGTACACGTCATTTCTCTCATATGGTCTTTACGAGAAGGTAATAAAATATTTCTCCCCTTTCAGCTTTTGAAGGTAGTGTAATATTGTCACATAGACTTGTTTATAAAAGAAATAATAGAATTCTTTCATTTCACAAAATAAGTCTACTCACCTCTTGAACCTCCTCAGTAGAAAGTTGAAGATGCTCCATATTGCCAGCACTACTCATGCCCCTATTATATTTTAGAATCTGAGCGGCTAATATAGAAGTTATGCCGGTTACATCTAGAGCAAGGGATGTTAACCATGGCTTCCAAGATCTTGACCCATGATGCCTAACCAACAGCACGTACAATAAGGGTCTTAGGATAAACACCCATTCCCCAGTAACTGATAACTGTTCTGGCAGGTCCCAACTTCCATTACAGCAAGATACAGGAACACCTAATGTTCAACAAGATGAGAGTTTCCACAATACATAAGAATGCAGTCATCTTTAATCTAATATATTAAATGAAAAATCCCAATTAATTGCTGCATATCCTCATAATGGACCATATTCATATACCTTCCTGATGGACATAGGTATAATTCACATTGATACATTAATCACATCTTCATAAAAGTTAAAATAACTAAATCAGTTGGTACAGCATTGACTTCTGAATGTGTAGACCAGAAAATCTCCTCCATTTAAAGCTTTAACACTAATTGTGTACTTACATGGAATAGTAGGTCCACTTGCAGAACTTGACACACTTTGACGGCGGTAAGCCCACGATGGTTTTGTGTTGATGCCGATGTTTTCCCTGAACTTCGACATAGCTAGAGTTGCCTTTGTCTCTAAATCTCCTGCAGATGACCTCATATTTGACTGCCTTTTATCTATCATAGTCCCCCAAAAGTTTGATCCTGATTGAGCTTGAGTTCCACTTTCTTTACATATGGTTTCCCCCCCATCTAGAAGCATACGATATCCATTTCGATGCAAGATCAGAAACCGTAAAGAAGCTCTGTGAGACCATCCAATAAGTGAGCTCCAAAGTCATCCATGAAATGTCAACTTCTTTAAAAGTTTTAATAAAACAATTGTAGGCTTCCAGGTAGATACCTTACTTTATAGCTTCCACAGCTGCTAATATGCTCCACTTCTTTTCCCGACCTCTGTAATGTTCTGCAACTACTTCAATCAAGACCTCAAGTTGTTTTACAGCTGATAAGGACGCTGCTAGTGGAAGGCAGCACTGCTCAGGTTCTCTTGTTGTGCCTTGTCTAGGAACTTGTGGTGTAGTGTCAATAATAAACTGGTTCAATGTTGTTATGAGGCCCAAAAGAGAAGCAACTGGGAATAACAATAATATCATTGTGAGAATGTACTGCTTTTTATTATTGACAAGTCAAATTAAAACACTTAGATAGGTTCACATACCAGCTTCAGTACCAATCTCAGAGTTCGAAAATCGGTCAGGTAAAAACCAGGTCACAGTCTGCACATGCATTTAATATACTATATAAAACAAACACAATTGGAATTTTCTTTTCTTCTTTATTCAAACAGTTACGACCTTTATTATTTGAACTTAATACTATTTATTAAAAATATAACCTGATGTGACTACTTGTTCCTCTCCTTCAGACTGTTTTTCATCCCATGCATCATTTTCCTCATGGGTTTAGGAGTTCACAGTTGTCGCATACCCTTGAGACATATTCCATACTATTAACGAAATTCTCCTCATAGCTTGAGATTTTTAGATGATGAGAGAATTTAGATTGCATATGTTTGATATCGATACGATGTCATTCTTGAGTAGCAAGAAGATGAACCATCAGCCGAGAAGTGGAATGAAATGCTCATCCAAGAATCAGCTAGACATAAAGGTGCTCTAACTAGGATATGCCATATATCATCAGTGCAATTGTGTGGGGTATGTAATATATGCACACACATAACCTTAGTAGGAATCAAACATAATGTTTATATATTTATATATATACCCATTTCAATGTGGATTGCATACCTATGGCGAGGACACAAGAGTGTCCACTTCTATGTGGATGTCTTAGCTATGCTGTGAACACAAGACATAGGGATCGAGGTTCATTGCATAGATGTGATAGGTCACTTATTTGTAGGTATGGGAGTAATGTTCTCATGGCTGATCCTACTCACGTATAAACGATGACTCAACACATTGAATTTCTAAACAATGTGTGATCTCTCTTTCTTACACTCTTCATTGTAGAGGTCATCCACTCTCTACATTAACATTTAACATATTTTCTTAGTTCTCTTTCTGCTCTCTGTCACACACTTGTAGCTGGAGAGCCTTATATTTGATTACTGTTTAACTTAAATTAATATAATCATTTAGAATCCATGATCCAAATCATCATTGTTAGAAGGGATGTGTTCCCTCTTGCATTCTCTCAGATTCATTTCTGTACATCAGTCTGCCTTGACTACTAGGAACAACACCATTGCTAACTTCAATTTATCAGTGGCAATGAAATTCATAAGACTTGCTAAACATAAATAATTGGGTAAAGTCATATATATCTAACTCCAAGATATGCTGGCCTAATGGCAGAAGTTTGTATATCATTTCGTTTTTTCTTGGAAGTATTATAGTTTAAAAATCTTGATAGGTTTCATGAACCTCTCAATTGCATTTACAGTGATTTTGGGAAACATACAAGCGATAATAAATTCTCAAAAAAATGTTAATTTCGTCAATCAAACTATAAGTAGATTCTTGTTCATTTTGGTCAATCTTTGAAAACCAAAAATAACACTTGATTGTAAAAATAACCAATTGTTTCCAAAGTGAAACCTTTAAATTTTGGACCTTAGACCCAACAATAGCCCTTTTTAACTTCCGTATGCCATCTTTCTCACTTCTACTCACAAGAGTTGCACTATCATGAAACATTTACGAACTTACTCATACCGTCTTGATCCCTAGACATGAAATGTAAACCAGATATTACGGGTAAATTCCTTGATTTTAGTCATTTAAGAGGACTTACACGCCTTCTTTATAAGTGAGAATGAAAGCAAACATAAAACTAAGAAAACAAGCTATGAAGCCATGAAATCCAAGAAAGAATGAGCAGAAACAGAAAAATACCGAGAGACAGCCAAATTTGTTCATGAAACAAGGAAAGAAAAAGAAATAGGCGGGAGTGAGCGAACGGGCGAGCGAATGAATGACATGTAGAAGGAAAATAAGAAGCACATACATTAGCAATGCTCTCCAGGGAAGCGATCAACTGTCGATTCTGTCGCACCCACACCTTGTAGTTCTCCATGGCTACACACAGCTCTCTCTCTTTCTCTCTCTCTCTCCTCTCTCTCAGAGTCTCCTAAGTCTCCTAAGCCTCTAATCTTAAATGTATAAAAGCAAACATGTTTATACTTGGCCTTCTTTCTAAGCATGGTATAAAATTTTAGACTTTGGGTGGGCAGGCGGGCGAATGGATGGAATGGAAGGAAGGAGGGCGAGCGGGCAGATGCAATTCACGCTCACTGCCATCACCTCCTCCTGTCATTCTTCTGTTCGTTCCCAATCCTTACTCTGCCCACACACGTAACCTTCTTCGGCATTACCTTCACATCTTCTACGAGTTATGCCCTTGTAATCACGATGGATACCCATGGAATGCGGGATTTGGCAGAGTCGAGTTCATCGATGAACTTGATATCATGCGTCTCATCGAATCTTGGGACCATGACACTCTGACAGATTCGAATGTTTGAGCAACTACAATGTGCACTCCTTGATAGTGGGCAAAAAATTCAAGACAATGAAGAGGACATGGAGGGGTGGCATGTTTGATTAAGATGGAATCGAAGAAATATGTGATGTTGATCATAAAAAAATGATGAACATATATGCTACATAATATGTGGCTTAAAATAAAAACCCCAAATTACATGCACACTTTTGCAAGTTGGATGTGACATTCCTTGTCAAAATTCTACCTAAAATTATGTTGGTTTCAATAGAGATAAATTCTTTGTTGGTCTAGAAGATGACAGTGTTTATTTCAAAGCCGACTTGGAGAAGTTATTGTCTTTGGTAACATGGATGCTTAGACAAGAAGTTTACAACCTGGTGTGTAACAATATTTCATCCTATATATCTCAAGGAAGCAACAGGATTTGCAATTGTATCCATATCAATTTGGGAAGTTACTCTAACAATTGCGCAACAGTATCAAAATGCTTATTCCAAATGATGTATCCTTACAATCGAATACTAATGGTTTTACATGTAGAAAACTCATTAGAAATAATGTGATACTTTCCCAAACTATTTGGATCACATACACATATTCTCACTTCGTGAATGTACACCGAAAGGTTTGACTGTGAGAAGATCATTGAAGTTATTTACCCATATTTGAGCATAGACATTAAATAGACACCCATGTATTCAAATATGGTTGAGGGTATATTGCAAATGGCAAAGTTACAACATGGTGCAATACTAAAATACAAACGGGGGAGTTTTCAAGAAAGTCATTTTCTAATGCACAAACAAATGTTTTTTGGCCAAGCAATGTAGTTCAATGAAAGAATGCCACGAACTTGAAAGTACCTTATGAGTTTGGATGTTCTCAAGGATAAGTAGAAATATCAAGAGCAATTGCATGAGTATAAAAAACATTCAAACAAAAAGAAGAATATGGGAAGTTGCTCAACAAATTCTCTAAACACAAGGGAAAACAAATACATGTGCTAAATTTTGGTGAAACCTAAAGGGAAAATGTGTTCAGAGTTGTTGTAATATAACTCTTATGGACTTGTTTATGCATTGGAAGAATTTAGATGAGTAATTAAATGTTCACATATGCATCCCTTCTTTATGATTGAAGATGTATGCATAGGGCTTAAGAAATTGTTGTCTCAGAAGAAACTTTCACAATTAATAATATTCCACCAACTAGTTTGAACCGTCATATTTCCAAACTTCATTCCTGTATTCTCAATAAATCATGCCATCATTTCCATCAAAGGTTGTACACATCATAGTACATAAAATTCGTGTTCGTCTGCCATAACATTCAT
>NW_028230872.1:0-25597 GCF_043228905.1 Azolla caroliniana | reverse complement strand
AAAGAAATTTAGATCAACCACCTCATATTTGACGGCTATAACATTGAGAAAGTATGCCATGTGTAAAGATTTGCAGAAGAATTGGTTGTGATGTGATTTGGGACCCATTAATTTGCATCACCAAAGAATGATCCCGATTTATGACAATTAGAAGAACCAAAATTTCAGCCATGGTTCGATCCTTAGTCACCATTAGATACATTAAACTATCATAATTCGAAAGCACAAAATTCACGAAATTCAAGAAAACTGAAGTTTACCAAAAGCAGACAACCAAAGTATCGAAATGTTCACATCGAATACAAGAACTGACGGGCCACATCTGTTCATTTTGTATAAAACAGATTGACTTTTTGTAAGCACCTGTACAATCTTCGAGAAGTAACAAACATACTTTCAAGTGAATATAGCAAGGCAAATATATAATGATGAACTCAAAACATTTACTATGCTCTTGGTTTGCAACCTCTATAATTTAAGAATTCGCACTCATTTTAAACCACGCACAATTATGTCACAAACGGGCGAGTAAATCAGCACAGTAATGGTGGTGTTCAAAAACACCATTGCAATTAGGGGAAACGGGGAAAGGCAGAAATATGAAAACAATGATGGCAGGCGTGAAAGAGTGCGCCTTCCCTTCCTATCCACCGAAGCCATAGAGAGTCCTTCCCTGCCTCTTGAGGGCATAGACAACATCCATTGCAGTCACAGTCTTCCTTCTCGCGTGCTCTGTATAAGTCACAGCATCCCTGATTACATTCTCCAGGAAGATCTTGAGGACCCCACGAGTCTCTTCGTAGATGAGGCCACTGATGCGCTTAACGCCACCACGGCGGGCGAGACGACGGATTGCAGGCTTGGTGATGCCTTGGATGTTGTCTCGAAGGACCTTACGGTGGCGCTTGGCTCCACCTTTGCCAAGCCCCTTCCCGCCTTTACCACGCCCAGACATTGCGACAGAGAAGGATTATGTGATGACTGCAGATGCAGAGATGAGAGGCTGATCGAAATGAAGAGAAAACACAGAGATGATTCTGGCTATGGCGATGGCGAAGCTCTGCAATTTTATAAGGGGAGGGCTGGCTTGGCTCCCCTCATTTTCCCGCCCAAAACAAGATTTCAAATTTCAAATTCGATGAGATCGTCATCCAACGGCGCAGGATCCTTCTCGAAACCGACGGTCTGGATTGCCTTGCATGCATCCCACGATGTTCACACTTGAGCCCGTCTGTCCCGTCCCTATACATACATATTCCTCACTTCAGAGTCCACACTATGAATTATCGCTATTATCATATGCATTTCACTCATTAGCCCCAATGTTAGTTGGACATGTTT
Organism: Azolla caroliniana; assembly: GCF_043228905.1. Lineage (NCBI taxonomy): Eukaryota > Viridiplantae > Streptophyta > Polypodiopsida > Salviniales > Salviniaceae > Azolla > Azolla caroliniana. Next base: position 24,256 of record NW_028230872.1, on the reverse strand, counting down.
GCATTTGTCACCCATGCGTAAAGGCCAACGGGACACTCTCCAAAATTTCAACTGAACTCCCCAATCGCTCAAGACTTCGATCAACGAACACATTGTCTCCCCCTACCAATCAAACATTATATCCTATTATATGTATATGTATAAGAAAAGAAGTCAATGTATGCCTTGTTTAGATGGTACGCATATCTTTCCATGTCTCTTAGGGAATTATTTGTTAGTCATTAATGAGTAGCAATTGAGTCTCAAATTCATTAAGCCATTCTTCCAAAAGGTAATATCTTTTGAAGTTGCTACAAATATGCATCCTTAATGAACTGTTTTAGTGTAGACAAAAAGAGATTGGATCAAATGATGGAGACTATCGAGTTTCACGTGACAATCAGTCAACCAACGTGCACTTTACTCCTTCCACCCTTGTTGAAGTTGATGAATTTATATAGAAATGTGGGACATAAAGGTAAATCTAACATGTAGGTGAAAGGTGTCTCTAAATTCAAATAAAACTTGTACTTAGCATGCATAGCATATTATTCAAAACTGTGTCACTTGCCCTTAATCATTTCCTTGAAAATAGCCATCACATAAATGAAGCAAGAAAGACAATTTTGTTGTCCCTATGTGCTTGGGAAATATGCACACATCACAACCAATATATCATAACCGCCCACATGCCATCTGATTCCTAGGCACAACATATATTCACGCACACATTATGTCACCTTAACAATGAAGATAGTAATATTTCATAATTTATCCACAATCAACTTATAATAATGGAAAATTGTCTTACACCTGGATTGACATGCAACTCATAAACTATATCATGCATACTTGCATAAAGTTCAATCAATGACTTATACAACTTGTAGAATTGTCATCTTCTTGAATCATGCATACATTTGGGTGTTTTGAGTGTTTTATATTATGTCATACAAATGTGATGATGGAGCACAAAGTTTATCCATGAAAATTGCTGGACGTACTCGAGCAATGGTGTCACCAAGGCAAGTCAACTGCTCCAAGTCGTGTAACATGGTTACTATGAGGACCAACAAGCTAGCCAATTGGTCGTCTAAAACAACTAGCTCTCAGGGGTTGAGCACGGGGAATGGTTTTATTATCAATTGAACTTTTGATGAGCAAGAGTATAATAAGATATTAAGGAAAAGAATGGATTAAGGGCACTTTATAACCATGCATATAAAATACCATAGGTGTCTTGTACCACCCAATATTACCTTGTGTTAATATCATGGTGTATGAACAATGAATCCGAAAAAGAGAGCTTGGAATCACGAATGGAGTCTCAAAAAGGTCACAAGAAATCATAATGAAGTGGGTGTCTAGTTCCCTTTATATAGTTTGACATATAAGGCTCCCAAACCACCATGTATTCCCATGGATCATGGATCCTACACGGTTGTGATGGTTCCCATGAGAACAACTACTTTCCCAACTATACTACCCTTGACCCATGAGATTTAGCATTAGAATTGATCCTCGATGTCATGCTTGGAAGAGGTAAGGGACCTAAATCCTTAAGTAGTAATGGAAGGGTTGTTAAATACGGGCATGGAGATAGTCAAAGCATTAACAAGAAGTTCGCTCCTTCATTACTAGAACTCGAACTAGACACTAACACCCAATAGCAAATAGTTTCTTTAATTAACTTATAATTTTGATCATTAATACTCAAATAACGTGTTTACTCAACTAATGTCATAGTTTAAAGCGAGGCAAGGGTGCCATGTAACAATTTAGATGCAAAAAGTTTATATGATGTTTGGAAGATGTCAATGAATGTTGTTGTCCATGGACCAAAATGGTAATTCAAAGAAACGTAAGAGGAAGTAGGTCAAAGTAGGGGAACAACCGTAAGGAACGAAGACAACCGCAGTATGCACAACCAAGAACGGGAAGAACCAAAGTGCGCTGAAGTAAAGAGGAAGGGAAAAGCTATAAAAAGAAGAACAGGAGAATGAGACAAGGGGGAGAGCAAAGGGAAGAAGGGAACTATAACCCGTGATTATGGGATTCTGAGGGTCTAGGTAATACTATCACTTCGTTGTTAATTCCGGTTGTGAGTTGTGTAACTGTATTCATTACCTACTCGTAATACATATAGTTTTGGGTCTATTTCTTGTGTTGGTGTTATGTGATTGTTGTCCCCTATGAAATTGATGTGGTGAAACACTCTATATGAAGAGACCTCCCTTACGTAACGTATTTGAAATATTGTTTTCTGGTATCGCCTTGACCACCACGTACCACAACTCTTGGTCCAATTTCGGCTAGGAAATCGAAGGTGTCGCCTCCGAGAAGGAAGGCAACACAATTTGGCACGCCCGGTTGAAGCTGTGCAGCACAACGAACTCGCATTGGTGGTCATCTTAGTCACCATTATGGCGCCAAACAGAGTTACTCACTTCACCGAAATGCTTGGTGTTCAGCATCTCGACGTGCTGCACTTGAGGAGGAGAAAAGGAAAGGGAACGAAGGGCACCAAACAAGGAGCCTGAGAGGAAGAAAGAACCAACAAAGGGGGAAACAAAAGGAAAAAGGACCGAGTCGACGAAGGAAGTTGACACATCCGTACAAGTCGGAATGAGTGGCAGCGGCGACAGAGTCGAGAAGAATAGAGCCGACCGAAAGAAAAAGGCCAAAACTAGGACATGGTTTGATGTGGTGAAGGGCCTAAAACTAGAAGACGAGTTGGAGAACACCGACTCAGACAAGAGCGGGAACGAATCGGAGACAGTCGATTCGCTTCTACTGTTGGATTCGAAGAAACCAGATCAACTAAAGGCCAAGCGGAAGTCGACGCCAACACGAAGGAACCGACGGGTCGACAAGCGTCGGAGTTGCAACAACGAGGGAGCTAAAATGGGCCTGTTGAGCAGACAAGCCGACCGAGGAGGTCGAGGTGCGCAGAACCAGAAGGGTCACAGCAAACATGACCGGACTGGACGAGGAACGCGAGCAAGGCGGAGCGACGCTAGAAGGAGCCGGGTAGAAGAACCGACTGCCAAAGACACTAACACCACAATCTGACCTCAAGTTGAGCTTGAGGGGGAGTGTTGAGCGAGCAAGCTCAACCGTATTCGGATCGGCATCCGGAATGTGAAAACGAAGGTGCGGAAGCATTAGACAACCAACTTAGCCGGATAGCAACATAGAGAGAGAGAGATTAACACACACAGAAGGTACGCTAGAGAGAGAGAGAAAGAGCCGAACAACTTAAATCTATTATCAACAACTCTGTGAAATTCTCAGTGCATACAACGTGCTCAACAACACTATTTATACAAGTCCTAAGAGGACTGACAAAAGTATAGTGTACTTCAATGCTCACACGAGCGCCTGACACTAACTACGAGACATTAACTACCTAGTAGTCTAGGCTGCTACTAGGCTTCCGATTATTGCTTGATCCGGCTAACCGGCTCCCCAGCTCACCGGCTCGCTTCCGCACCGGCTCATCCTTCCAGATGCCGATCCGACTCTGGCTTATTCAGCCGATCCAGATCAGGTTGAGCTTGCCGCTCAACACTCCCCCTCAAGCTCAACTTGAGATCGGATCATAGTGTCAGTCTTCATGGCAGCTAGTCCTTCCACCCAGTTCCTTCTGGCGTCACTCCGCCTCGCTCGCGCTCCTCGTCCGGTCCGGTCCCGTTTGCCGCGACCCTTCTAATATTGCGCACCTCGACCTCCTCGGTCCGCTTGTCTGCTCAACAAGCCCAAGCTCCCTCGCTGTTGTGACTTCGACGCTTGCCGATTCGTCGATTCCTTCGTGTTGGCGTTGACTTTCGGTGAAGTGTTGCAACTTGTCCGATCCGAGCGGTTTGGTGAAGATGTTGGCAACTTGCCGATCCATATGAACATACCAAAGTTCGACTTCACCGCTCAGAACATGCTCACGCACGAAGTGGTAGTGCACTTCTATGTGCTTTGTGCAAGCATGAAATACGGGGTTCTTGGCGAGTTGCATGTTGCTTATGTTGTCGCAGTCGATCAGGATCGGGTTGGCACCTCGATCCGCAGGATCCGCAGGTCTTGCAACAGTCGCCGAAGCCAAATGGCTTCACATGTGGCAACGGTAGCGCCCCGGTATTCAGCCTCAGTGCTCGAAAGGGCCACTGCTGGATGCTTTTTGCTGCTCCACGCAACAACCGCGCTACTAAGGGAAAACATGTAGCCAGAGGTGGATCGACGATTCGATGCATCACCGACCTAGTCGGCATAGGTGTAACCGACTAGCTCTTTGGTTATACCATGCCGGTATAACAATCCTCGATCCTTCATGCCACTCACATATCGCAAAATTCGATGTGCGCACAGAAGGTGCTTGATGATCGGCTTCTACATATATTGGCTAATCACGCCGACCGGATAACTAATGTCGGGTCAGATGATTGTCAAATATATAAGGCATTCGATGATTTTTCGGAACCGTTTCTCATCGCAGGCCGGTCCGGAGTCGGGACAGAGCTTCTGGTTCCAATCTAGGGGTGTGGAGATCGGTAACCATTCCATCATGCCGAACTTGTACAACATATTCAACACATAGTGTCTTTGTGAGAGCAATATGCCATCGGGGGTTCAGATCACCTCGATCCCAAGGAAATAGTGAAGGTTCCCCAGGTCCTTCATCTCAAATGCTTCCGACAGCTGGGACTTGACTAGGCTGATTTCATCAAGTCTGGGTCCGGTGATGACTAGATCATCAACATACAACAAGATGCAAACCGGATCGTCTGAACCTTGCTGGATGAACAACGAAGAGTCGGTCTTGGAGGCCACAAACCCTATCTTACGCAACCGGTGTGTGATCTTCGCATTCCAAGATTGGGGGGCTTGCTTCAGGCCATAAAGTGACTTCTTGAGCCGACATACCGCCGACTTGTTCATTTCCGACTGGAAACTAGGGGGTTGGGTCATGAAGACCTCTTCTTCAAGATCGCCTTGAAGAAATGCATTCTTCACGTCCATCTGGTGAAGATACCACCCCCTTACCGCAGCAACCGCCAACACCACACGAACCGTCGTCATATTCGCTATTGGAGCGAAGGTCTCGTCATAGTCGATTCCGTGGGTCTGCGTGTATCCCTTCGCCACTAACTGGGCTTTGTACCGGTTAACCGAACTGTCAGTATTGTACTTTACCTTGTACACCCACTTACATCCGATCGGTTTACAGTGTTGGGGAGGGTCGACTAGGTCCCATGTGTCGTTGGCATCAAGTGCCCGCATTTCTTCCTCCATAGCGGCACGCCAATTTGCGTCCTTTGTCACTTCTGCGTAGCTCTCCGGCTCACGCACTTCCACCACCTTGGTCATGTACGCATAATGATGCGCCATGTACTCATTGTACTCGTACTGCTTCATGGGGTTCTTCTGGCGGGAAGACCGGCGTAACTTATCATTACCTGATTTGAGGCCCTTTTTGGCCGATTCGGTCTTTGTTTGCTGAAGATCCGCCTTCTTCTTTTTTGGAGTCGGATCCGCTCCGATCCGACTCACCATTGTCGGTCTTGTGCTCTGGCATCTTCCTCTTCCCCTTTTCCTTGCGCGTGAACTGTCTCCTCAGTTCCTTGCGTGGGGGGAACATGGCCGAGTCTCCACTACTCACCGGTTCATCTTCCGACTGGTCTGTCTGACCTAGTCGGAAGTTCGGCCCACTCAACCGAAACGATTCCGGACTCACATCTAGAGTCTTGAACCCTTCGTCTTCTAATTGGACCGGTTCATGCTCACTAGCCTCTTCCTCCAGTATCGGGTCAGGGTTGGAAGTCGGAGCTGGTAAGGCATACCATGATGTCGTCTCATCAAACTCAACATCCCGGCTAACTCCGACCTGCTTCGTCCGGGGGTTATAACACTTATACCCCTTTTGCTCATGTGAGTAACCGACCAAGATGCATTTCTCCGACTTTGCATCCAACTTCCTTTGCTTCTCATCCGCACATGCACATATGCAATGCTATCGAATATCCGAAGTTGTCTCAAATTCGGCTTGCACCCAAAATATAGCTCATGCGCGGACACCTTGTCACCGATCCGGTTTTGGATATAGATGGCCGTCCGGACCGCCTCGGCCCAGTAGAAATGGGGCATGTTCTTCTCCTCCAACATTGCCCTTGCCGCGTTGACAATCGACCGGTTCTTCCTTTCGGCCACATCGTTTTGCTCTTATGTGTATCTACAGCTGAACTCTCTCCGAATTCCTTTTTGTTGCATATAACTGTTGAATTGGCTAGAAAAGTATTCTTTTCCACCATCCGACCACAGGCACTTGATCTTCCTCTCCGTTTCCCGTTCAACCAAGCTTTGCAGGTTCCAGAAACACTCGAAGACTTCTCTCTTCCACTCAATGAGGTAGATCCATGTGTGTTGGCTATAGTCGTCAATGAAGGAGACGAAGTATCAACTCCTGCCATGACTAACGTTTTGTGCCGATCCCCATACATCTGAATGAATAAGGTCGCGCTTGTTACGGCTACAGTTTCGTTCGGTGGGGAATGGAAGCCGGTGTTGCTTCCCGAGTTGGCAGGCTTCACATATTTGGACCTTCTAGCCACTGAACTTCGGCAAACCGAAAACAACTTGTTTCGTTTGCAGGTCTTGAAGCCTATGGTAATTGACGTGGCCGATCCGCTTGCACTAGAGATCAATATTCGATTCAATCTTCTGTCCTTTGGTGAACAAAGCAGTGCCGACATCATTGGTGTCGAGGATGAACATCCTCCCATCTTTGCGCCCTTGCGCAATAATATGGCCTTCTTCCTCAATGAAGCACCCAAGGTGTGTAAACCGCACATGCATCCCCTGGTCAACGATCTGATCGACTGACATCAGGTTCTTCGTGATAGTTGGAACATGTAATACGTTCATCAGCTTCCCCCTCTGTCCGACGTGGCTCAATGGGACTTCTTCGACATGCATGATTGGGTGAGGAGTGTCGTCTCTGGTTTCGACGACTCCCGGTTGTTCCTGTTTCTCCAAGAAAGAGAACCACTCTTTGTGGCTCGTCATGTGATTCGACGCACCAGAATCAACGTACCACACTTCCTCTGATTTGGAACTGGTCTTCTTCATCGAGTTAGCTCGTGTTTCATCACCAAGGCTGGCCCTTTGCTAGCCTTTCCAGTTTTGGATCTTCCCGATCCTTCTGTGTAGTGTGAGTATTGCCAGTTCTCTCTACCGGATCTGTCCGAATCGGCGCGCTTCTTCCAGCACTCGCTTTCTCTATGGCCCTTTTTACCACAGTACCAACATTTTGTGTTGGCCTTTGCTTGCCGGCCTCCGGCTCCGCCTTGACTCCCCCTGCTTGTGGAAGGGTCGGAACTGCTGTTAGCACGTTCTTTGTGCCTTCGGTCCTACTCTTGTTGGCCGCTACCATTGTGAGCCGACCCGCCTCGTCCACCACGCCCACGGGGCCGATCTGCCTCCGTGTACAACATCCGGCTGTCGGCGGTGCACTTGTTGACGCACCGGCATGGTTCTCCTTTACAAGGAGCATCAACTGTAAGTTGAAAAATGACGGTGTATTCTCCCTTGTACATACCACTGTTCGGAACGCTCTGAACTTAGACGCTAAGCCCCCAAGACAGATCTACACCATCTCATCTTCCTCTACAGTGACGTTGATAGAGGCAAGTGAGTCACAAATCTCTTTGATTCGGGTCGTGTAATTGGCTACCGACATGTTCTTTTGTCGGACATTGCTCAACTCCTGTCGGAGTTGCAGCTTCCGGGCCGTAGTGCTTGCCGTGGAAACCTTCTTTAGGTTTCCCCAAGCTTCTTTTGGCATCTTGGCATCTCAGACATGGCTTAGCAGTTGGTCTCTAACACTGGACGCAAATCAGTACATCACTCTGCTTGCCGCTTGTTCCCACACTAGGAAGTCCTTGTGTGCCGCATCAGGTGCTGTGTCATTAGCTCCGTCGACATAGCTCCAGTAACCATGCCCAAGCAAGTACTGGTGCATCTTGTATGACCAAGATGCATAGTTGGATCTGTCGAGCTTCTCCACCGGGAGTAAGCTAGCCATTCCTCTGTCTCTCATGTGTACCTTTTGTGTGTGTTGATCTCTCTCTCTCTCCCTCTATTGCTATCCGGTTAAGAGCAGAACAACTTAAATCTATTATCAACAACTCTGTGAAATTCTCTGTGCATATAACGTGCTCAACAACACTATTTATACAAGTCCTAAGAGGACTGACAGAAGTACAATGTACTTCAATGCTCACACGAGCGTCTGACACTAACTACGAGACATTAACTACCTAGTATTCTAGGCTGCTACTAGGCTTCCGGTTACTGCTTGATCCAGCTAACCGGCTCCCCAGCTCACCGGCTCACTTGCTCACTGGCTCATCCTTCCGGATGCCGATCCGGATCAGGTTGAGCTTGCCGCTCAACACGGAAGGATGAGCCGGATCGGTATCTGGATGGTATCTGGAAACAACCGGTCGTATCGGGGAGACGGATCGGAGAGTCGGATTCGAGCGGGAACCGAAAGCCTAGTAGTAGCCTAGACTACTAGGTAATTATTATCTCGTAGTTAGTGTCAGTCGCTTGTATGAGCATTGAAGTACAGAGTACTTCTGTCAGTCCTTTTGTGGACTTGTATAAATAGTGTTGTTTAGCACGTTGTATGTACAAAGAGTTACACAGAGTTTTAGGGTGTTATTTTTTAATTGAGTTTATGTTTTGCTCTCCCTGTCTCTCCCACGTGTATTCTTTGTGTTAAGTTTTCCATTAAACTTTCTCTCATTTTCTGTTGCTATCCGGCCGACCCCGTTTTGTCTAACGCTTCTGCACATTTACATTCACAGTGAGAATGGCAACGACATTCGTGCAAGGGTGAGATTAGCGACAATGTGTGTGTTTCCAAAAGCATGGTGCAAGATACACGGCCGGACGAACAACGATGGAGAAGGAACCGACAAAGAAACTCCGGATACAAGTAATACAGAGGGAACTGGTGCCAACACGACCGGAAAGAGAAGCCCACTAGGAGACTGCGGAGGAAGAAGCAATGTGTGGAGTAGAGACCAACGGGAATTGTTGACAATGCACAAGAGATGGTTCCAGACGAAGTAACGTGGAGATAGCTAGGACCGGAATTGATAAAAGAAAGCCAACAAAAGGGCCAAAGTAGACGGAGAAGGAGACACAAATGGAGACGCGAACCAACAAAAGTGGACGACCAGAAAAACGAATAACGTCAAAAGACACGACCGAACGCACCAAACAGTCACACCACACGGGCACAAACAAACATGGCCGGACCACACAATGAAAAGCGATAATGAGACGATGGCCATAGTGGCAACCGACAAACACACGAGACGAACAGTGGCCGGAGTCGGACTGAACAACGCCGAATGATGATCAGAACTGGTCGGACAGAAACGAACTGATAGGAATGGAGATGCGGCCGAACAAAAGACATAGCCAAACCGGACAAACGGCCGAACAATCGAAAGACTGTCGGACAACGGCCAAGAACAGAGATGGCCAGAATGACGACAGAGTTGGAGACAGGATGGAGGACTTCTTCTTCATATGGAGGACACACTTAAGCAAAGTGTGAGAACCTTGACTACCTCCAAACAAATATGGGATAGATTAGAGGCTGATTACCTCCATACGGACGTTACGTCCCAAGTTGCAAATTTAAAAACTTTAATAAATATGAATATGAATGAAAATGATGATGTTGATACATTTGTTAAAATTTGGAGACTTCGACTTGATGATGTGATCCTTTCAGGACTTAGTTTGCCAAGTTCCGTTCAATCCGCCCTCTTGTTAGCCGCCCTACCCCCATCATGGCAACCATTTATAAGTACAAAATCCACATCACCCAACATTAGTGTCCCAACATTAGTGGCATCAATCTCACAAGAAAACATACTTCGTAGGGCAATAAATCAACCCTCCTCATCTCACGCCGCACTTTATATCAAACATCCAAATTACAATAAAAAACCTTACAATAAACCTAGATCAACATACCAACCTAATAACTCCAAATTTTATTCACGGACTTCTAAATTTAATGATTCAAGGAATCATAACAAATCTAGGTTCCTTAGATCCTTTTGTACAAATTGTCAAAGGAGTGGACATGAAACAAAAGATTGTTATAGGAATCCTAACAATGGGAAAAGAACATATAAAGAAGACCAATCTTACAATGCATCAGGTGATGACTACGATCAAAATAATGACATATGTCATGGTGACCAAAATTCCGATGAGGATAATGAAGACTCTTTCATTGCCTTCATGGCCCTCACTTCATTTAACAACTCTCCCACTTCAACGTGGATTCTTGATACAGGTGCCACATGTCACCTCACCTCAAGAGTTGAATGGCTCAAAGACTATAAGGTCTTAGAGCATCCTTTCCCGGTTAGATTTGGGAACAATGGGGTTGAATATGCCCTTGGACATGGGACTGCCCATCTTGAACTTTCTGATGGGAACTTCATTGAAATCAATGAAGTTTACTATATACCTAACATAGCAAAAAACTTGATATCTTTCAATAAACTCACAAATGATAATACATCCGTCGAGTTTTATCACAAATATTGTATCATTCGTCATAAGACACCCTCTGGACGAGGCTATGTCGTTAACTGTCCAAGACAAGGATGTCTTTACCTCTTAGGTCGCTCTGTGGTACCTGCTGAAGAAGCACACCACATGGATGATTCAAACACATCCAACTATGTGACCTCATTATGGCACTATCGATTAGGCCACTTAAACCATCAAACAATGGTTCACATGGCCCGACAACATATAGCAGTTGGTTTTACTCTTCCTAATAAATTGAAACTATCCCTTTGCGAAGGGTGTATATTTGGAAAACTCTCTAACTTGCCATTTCCATCCCATCCTACAACGACCACTAAACCCCTCCAACTAGTGCACACAAATATATGTGGTCCTTTGTCTACCCCATCCCTATCTAGAAATGTATATTTCCTAACATTTATCGATGACTTTACTCGTTTCACGATGGTCACATTTCTCAAGACAAAATGTAGTGATCAAGTCCTTGAGAAATTCAAAGCCTATCACAAACTTGCAACAAATCAACAAGAATTACCCCTTAAAGTACTCCAATCAAATAATGGTGGAGAATTCAAGTCCCAAAACTTTCAAACGTATTGCCAAAATCATGGGATTCAACAACGGTTTACCATTCCATATACACCCCAACACAATTCAAGGGTTGAACGACGAAACCGGTTGTATATGGATGCCACTCGTTGCATGCTCGCCATTGCAAACCTTCCCCGAACATATTGGGAAGAGGCTGTTTCAACCGCTTGTTATATATTCAATAGAACATATAGTCGATCAATTAGGACGACTCCATTTTCCTTGTGGTTTGGAAAAAATCCAAATTATAAACATCTAAGAATCTTTGGATGTCCATCATATGCACTCGTACCGCTAGAAACTCGATCAAAATTAGATAATCACGCAATTCGCACAATATTGGTTGGGTATGGCGAACCTCATGGCTATAAGGGTTATCGATTATACGACCCAAAATACAAAAGATTTATATTTAGCCGACGAGTGATATTTGATGAAGACAATTTGATATTTAATCCTCATTCACATCATGGCTATGAAAAGATACAAGACGCGACTACCATGTCTAACACTGAATCTAATAAAGAAGTAATATCATCACCTACTAATTCTTGGCGGGCTCCACAAATGTCCTCGGAAATTCAACAAGTCACAATTAACTCTCCTCCATTAATGCCCTCATCTCTAGAGGTCCTCCCACAAGTCTTAGGTTCAACCAATGACTCCAACTTATTGCCTTTAATAACCAAACAATCCCAACAAACTGATGTACATACTCCAATTTTAAACAGTAACCCCAACCAAAGTAAAAAGAGCCTTAATAATCACCATAGCACTCATAAGGAAAAACTTTTAGATGGAACACAATTGACTCATATTGATTATTCATGCTCCCATCCTATCAAAAATCCCCTTATTCCACTATGACGATCCTCGCGTCTTAATGACAAGTTGAAAACCATTGGTCACAATGATGCAAAAGTAATTAAAATAGGATGTAGGAATACTTCATATTCCATTAATAATCAACATGTAGAACATACAAATAGTTCTGACATTGCGAAATCACCTACTTCACTTAGCTCTACATCTACTCCAAAGAAAGTTTGTACTATTCAAGATCTTTATGATCACACAAAAAAAATAGACGCTCTTGTTGCAGACCATCAATTTGAACCTGAGTTTGCATTTTCGGCTCTTGGTTCCCCCTCAACCACATCAGACATTTCTGATGATCCCTTAACTATCAATGAGGCATTGCAAAGCCCAGATCATAATGAACGACAAGCTACCATGGCAAAAGAACTTGAATCTCTTGAGGCCAACAAAACGTGGACCCTAGTACCACTCCCAATGGGATGCTCACCTATTTCATGCAAATGGGTGTTGAAGAAAAAACTAAACCATGATGGTACTGTTGCACGTTACAAAGCTCGACTTGTCGCTCGTGGTTTTTCTCAAGTTGAAGGACTTGACTATTCTGAGACATTCTCACCCGTTCTTCGCATGGCATCTTTTCAGCTTCTAATGGCTCTGGCCACCATTCTTGACCTCGAGGTACATCATTTGGATGTACAAACGACATTTCTACATGGTGATTTACCCGAAGAAATCTACATGTCACAACCTCCTGGGTTTGAGTCACACTCTCAACCAAACTATGTGTGTTGGTTACATCGGTCACTTTATGGACTCAAACAATCTCCTAGGTTATGGTTTCAAAAATTTAACAATTTTATGCTCTCACATGGCTATTCTAGATTGTTATTAGAACCAAATATATACATTAGACATAATCATACATCTAATCGGTTGTTAGTGGTAGCACTATATGTGGATGACATTCCTATAGTTGGAACACCATCTGAAATTACTCAAGCAAAGCTAGAACTTTCCAAAGCATTTTCAATAACAGATTTAGGTCCCCTATCTTATTTTCTAGGCATGCAAGTTACGCGTAATCGTAGTATGGACACCTTGATCATTCATCAAAATAAATTCATTAATGAAATTTTGAAATCCTTCGGAATGTTAAACATTAAACCTTGCCCTACTCCCTTATCACTAACATGTAACTTAAGCATATCCGATGGTCCAACCATGAAAAGAGATATTAATTTTATGCAACAATTTCCCTTTAAACAATTAATAGGAAAACTTCGATATTTAGTCACAGGAACTCGTCCTGACCTTTGTTTTGCAATTAATTATCTATCGCGCTTTATGCATAACCCCAGCCTTATGCATTGGAAATCACTTCAACGAGTTATGCGATATCTAAAACACACATCCAACTATGGATTAACATATAAACGATCCCAATCCGAAAGACCAATCAAATCACTTGTTGGTTGGTTTGATTTGGATTGGGGGGGATGGCAGGAGCAACAGTGACGTGGCAATCGAAAAAACAAGAATCTGTGACACTCTCATCTGGTGAAGCTGAATTCGTAGCAGTGGCATTGGCTGCTAAAGAAGGATTATGGTTGCAAACAGTGTTAAAAGAACTCCAACTATGTGAACCACTTCAATTGAAAATCTTATGCGACAATATATCATGTATCTACTTAACGAAGAATCCAAAGCACTCGGAGAAAACAAAACATGTGGATTTAAAATATCAGTTTTATACGAGAGTTGGCCGAAGAAAACAAGCTTACCTTAGAGTTTACATCGACAAATCAATCATATGTGGGCCGATTTTCTAACAAAGGCTATAGCTCCGGACAAAAACTACCATTCAATTAAGTTTTTCTTCTTCTCTTTCTCTCTCTTTCTCTCTTTCCATTCCATATTCCCTTATTTTCCATTTTCCACAGAGCATAATCAGCCGCCTGATATATATATATATATTGACAGGATATGATCCGGCCTCTGCATATTAAGCCAGGCTGCTGTGCCTGATGTATTATGCCAGATAGATAGATATCACATCAGGCCACTGAGGTGTAAGTCCTCCTCCTCCTCCTCATCACCATCGTCATCATCAGGCAGAACAGATGAATCCATGGCTTGATCCATGGCTACAATACGATGAGGCTAAGCAGGTAAGTCCGCCAGATCTAGAGAGATGTACAATAGGGATCTAAAAGCAGTAAATGTCATGCATGGATGGAAGGAGGCATTGATCTGGAAGGAGTACGTCCACAATCTGAGCATGAATCCGTCCATTATGAACTGCACTACTACTACTACTACTACTACTACTACTACTGCTATGGCAGCGCTGTTACAGCTCAGAAAACCCTAATTTCCTCCCATATAAAACTATCTTCTCTTTTTCGCTTCTTCTTTTCTGTTTTTTTTTTGTTTTTTTCAGATCACCAAAGCACGCAGATACCAAATTTGCAGAGCTTTTTTTTTCTGCATCCAAGAAGCTGCGTTTTCTCTATTTTGTTTTCTTACTTTTTTTTGCTTTTTACTTTTTCATTTTTTAGATATAAAAGTAGTGGACGGCCCTGATCGTCCAAAACCCCAGATTTACGGGCTGAATGTATTTATATTGTTTTATTTTTCCAAAAAAATGTATTGATTTTTTCCAATCTGTATGAAATAGTGAGGAGGACATAAATAATCCACCATCACCACCCTCCTCCTTCTCTGTCTGTCTGTCTGTCTGTCTCTTGTTATTACACAGTTTGATACATAAATTATTATGGTATTTGTTTTCCTCATGGAAGCAAAATCCCTTATTTATCTGATTGATCCTTTCTTCAAGTAAAAGATTTAATAGGTTAATTTCTCTTTCGCCTTCTCTTAATTTCTCATATAGATTGGTCCAAATTCTTCTTCTTCTTCTTCTTTATCATTACCATCATTTCTTCTCCCATAGCCATAGCCGCTCTCTCATTACTATCTGCTTTTGCTGCGGCTATGCCGAAATCTAACCTAACTTCATACACCATCAGGAGCACCACCCGCCAAGTCGTTGAAGGTGATATACGAACATCTATCCGCTGATTAAATTAGACCTGCCATAGCTAGTGCTTTCTTTTAATCTTTTGTTTGCTCCGCTGATTAAATTGGACCTGCCATAGCTAGTGCTTTCTTTTAATCTTTTGTTTGCTCCGTTCAGTGCCTTCCATAAATTTTGAAAAAGGCCAATATCTTAATTTTCTGCAAACAATATAAGTCTGAAGAGTGCTATTTAGATTTATATAGATTCTGCTTTCTTCGCTTTCTAAATGTGACGTGTTGTATATTTTGTTTTTTTTTCACATTAATCTTCAAAGGCATTGTTATATCTTATCTTTGCAAACCTTTCTTGATTTGAATGCATAAAATAACAACAAATAGATTCATATTTTGTGTAATCTTGAAGCTCAAGTTTAGGGTTTAGTCTGTTTCCAAACACGATTTAAGGTTTCCAAATCATGACAGTTGGAGACAATGTGATAATACGACCTGCAGAAACAGAGAGACTTCCATACGTTGCAAGGATTGAGAAGATCGAATCAGGGTTTCCTAGTGTGGTGGACAACGTTATGGTGAGGCTGAGATGGTATTATAGACCAGAAGACACCGTTGGAGGAAAAACATCCCATGGAAGCAAGGAATTGTTTTGGTCTGATCATTTTGGTGTCCAAAGTGCTGACACCATTGAAGAGAAATGCAACGTTCATTCCTTCAAAAGATATACCAAACTCAAGAGTCCTGGTGAGAATGATTTCTTCTCGCGATTGAAATACAAAGGTTCTACAAGAACCTTCACTCCTACTCGTGTTCCTGTGTGAGTATTGTTTGTTTCCATTTGAAAACTAGAGTTAACATATGGCATCAATAACTGAGATGATCCATGTCTTGTTTTCATTTGTGCATTGATTAACAACTAACAATTTAGGAGTTAGTTAATGTGTAGATACTGCCGATGTGGGGAGCCTTACAACCCTGATGATTTGATGGTGCAATGTGAAGATTGCAAGGATTGGTATGTGTTCTCTTACAGTAAATGTGTGCATGTTGATTCCTGACATTGTCTTCAAACATTTGGAAAGAGTTAGATACAATATTTTGGTTAAATATTATCATATCTTTATAATGGTGAAAACTGTAAAGTTAATCTCCATTAGCTTACTTCTATTATAATGCTTTCAACCTGTGGTCGTGGACAATGAATTTCAGAAAGCGAAATTTTATGGAAATTTTCTCTAGTAAAAACCTGCTGGACTCATAGGATAATGCAAAATGATTGATTAGGTTCAGACCCATGATGT
The DNA here is from genome assembly GCF_043228905.1 of Azolla caroliniana. Lineage (NCBI taxonomy): Eukaryota > Viridiplantae > Streptophyta > Polypodiopsida > Salviniales > Salviniaceae > Azolla > Azolla caroliniana. The sequence goes on along the minus strand of NW_028230872.1, from coordinate 7,919 downwards.
CAATGCTGTAAACCACAAAGTCGGTTACCACTTAAAGTCAATCAGGGAAAATAATCAATCATTATGGCAAATTGTGTTTACAAATCCACAAATCAAGTCTATGTGCCTGCACAGACGAGGTAATATGTATGCTTGTTTGAATATGACTTACATATCAGCTTCTGTATGCAAATTGTGATGGAGATGCTTTCCTATTTTGATCTAGCATGTATTTTCTTGTTTTTCATAGCAATACCACTATACGATCTGATAGTATTAGGGATAATGAGCTTAACTCAAGCCAATGTGGCCTAAATCAATACCAATCCTTAACGATCTTCATATTATTATGTCAGAGACTAGTTGACTCTAAGACTAGATGATATGGTGCTGAAGTTGAGTGCAAATTGTCGACAATGCGATGCAAAATATGCAGAATTGATAAATGAGATAATCCTGATCGAGTACTTCAGCTAAAAATTAATGTAGTTTGTTGGAAGGAAACACAAATTTAAGTGCATGAGAATGTTTATAATCTTTTATCTTCATCTGCAAAAATGATGCTTACCTTAGTTCACATTGTTGAGTTCAGGTTGCATCCATCATGCCTGGAAATGGCTCCTGAGCAATTGAAGAAAGGTGATCGTTTATGTTGTCCTGAGTGTGAACTGTTTAAAATTGATTCATCTGACTCATCAAAAGAGAAGACAGAGGTAAGCCAGTGTTTTACAACTACCAAACTACTAAATTATATTGCATTCTATTTGCATTTTTCTGATATTGAATGTGCTCATATGAACAATTGACAATGAACCTTTTATCATGAAATACATACATGCAGGTCCTGTTCATATGAATAATTATTAATATGGCTAGAGATATGCCCAGTTGCAATGACTCCTTGTCATGAAATATGCATTTTTGTTGAGTTCACGTATACCTTAATTAGGAATCTATGAAAGTAAGTTCAGAGATATTATACCCATTTGCAGCTATGACATTGTAATGAAACAAGGTTTTTTGTTACTGTTCATGTAAATAAACCTTAATTACAAATAAATGACGATTAAGGCTAGAAACTTGCCCATTTTTTCTAAATTAGAAAGGAATAATAAGGCCGTAAATGGTTGCTTGTGCTTTTGTCTTATTAAGGTTTGATGTGTGCGTATTTAACCAACCATATTCTAGAGTGTAAAACAGTTGTATCTGAATTTCATCTGGTGTGTGCAGGCTGAATCAAAGCGACAAAAGCGGTGAAACTATTAACTGGGGCTGAAATGTTGTAATCAAATTTCGTATATATCAATCGAACTACAGGTGACAAATCTGGAAACCTAATTACATGGTTTAATTAACACCAACCAAGACAAACAAACAAGAAATAGACACATATGACATACTCTCTCTCTCTCTCTCTCTCTTACATAGTTTTAAGTAAACCTTTCATAGATGAATACAAATGTAATGCATACTTTCATGACCTAGGTAATTCAACAATTAAAGACCTAATAAACAATAATATACGTTATATGTATATGGTGGTTTCTTCATTAATTTGTAGCACTAATCTATCAGCTACCTATCAAAATGAAGTGTATGTTTAGCAGAAATGGCAGTTGGATATGATTTTTTTCTTCTTAGTTTGATCTAAAATTAGCTTGTTTTATCAATATTTGTTTTAGAGCATTTTATTCTCCCTCTTTCTTAACAATGGCTCTAAATAATTTCACTAATTACTATTAGGTTGTAGTTATTGAAGTTAAAAAGGTCTTGGGAGTAGCCAGGAGCTAGATATAGAGTTGAACTTGTAGATTTAAGAATGCGCACTTTCTCTTTCCAATGGATCCTTACCTTCTATTCAACAAGTTAGGAAACCAAGAGTTTTGTAGACTTCATATTGGCTCAGAAAAGTTGGTTTATTGGCACACAAGTGCTCCCAAATGTTGTGATTTGTTGGATATATCTCATTTTATGTGATCTTAACTTGGAACTTTTGTTGTGTGCAATCAACCCTCTATTCTAGAATAATGTTCACAATAGAAGCATATTGCGATGATGAAAAAACCATAAGTGAATAATTTACAAGCTATTCAATAGAATAATGTTTGCAATAAAGTAGTGTCATGAGAACCTGATTTCATGGGAAGGTAACTTCCATATTTGTATGCTCACAATGAAAGTTTCCACATCCACTTTGAAAGAATAAAGTCACAAACATTTGGAGCATGATATGCATTACAAGGTTGTCAATGTTCAACAATTATCAACAACTGAAGCTAATAACACAAATTTAATCGTAGGAAAATGATAAAATCCGGGTCGCCATCTGTTTTAAGTCTGCCATATCCATTAAACCCTAAACTTAACATAAAACCTTTAATACATTAAGTTTGATAAAAACCTCTTAACAGATTTCCTGTCAAAACCATTGTGTGAATAGTTTATAATTGCAACATTATTTGGAAAGTGCAATTATTGTATTAGTAGGGGGAAGTTCAGATGGCTTGGTACTCTAGCATATGACTGACATTTATCTTGAGATATTCATCACATGAAATCAACCAACCCTTGGTTTCAAACCAAAGTTTATAGTTATAATTCAATTTTTGCATGGGCAGATAAACACAGGCACATCAAGGAAATTTGCTACACCCTATAGAGCTCTTGCACATCAATTCATTACAAAGAGCAAGAGATCAACAATTGAATCTTCGATGATTATGCAACCAAATTCTAGATTTACCATATAAACATTGATTACCTCAAGCACAAACATTGTAATCATTATAACAGAAGACAACATTCAACATAATGTGCTGTTGAGATGCGTTATCAATAACAATCCTTGTGATACAAAAGTTTCATTATACTGTGCTTTGAAAATATACAATAACAATCCTTGTGATCCATATAGATTTTAGGTGCCACGAGAAAGAAAAGCTCATTCTTTCAAGTCTCGACCACAAAAGACAACCAGGAGATAACAATAAACAAACATGGAAATCTGTAACCATAAACTTACATCTAGCCTCAGCTATCTATTTTTGTTTGACATATAAATAGTGATCTTGTACCCAAAACAACATAGGAGGCATTACAAAAAGAGGTATTTGGAAGCCCAACTATAACATGGTTTCTCTCAAAGTACAGTAGTAACCCAAGAAAAACATAGTCTGGGAAAGTATACCATTCTAGTTGCACTCGAGTTTCTCTTTGAATAGGACTCGAGTCTCATTTATTACAAAAAGAGCATGAATGATTTTTTTCTCCTTTAATGAGTTCACTGTAAACTGCATAGAAAGCATTTTCCTCATCCACAATCAGGATGCCACATTTCTTTCTACCTTATATACCAAAAACTTTAGTCAGTACCGATGCTATTGTTAAGGCCACCTAAGCTTCAACATGCTCTAAAAGAGCCAGCTTGCCCTCAATCTCATTTATAAGTTAAAGAATTGTTACAAAGCATTTATGTTTGAAGATAGGATCCACGCTATGTATTTCTGAGATAGATTCAAAGGCTATGCATTTCTGAAATAGATTCAAAACAATCAACCAATAAACTGAGTAATACTCTTCTAATTATCTGTCAAGAATGGGTCCACATCTCCTTCAGCAGCAGCGAGTGGTTCGAGGGTTGATAAATCTTCTTCAGGATCTGGGAAAAACGTTGGAAAGGGAGTAATGGATAAGTCTGGCTTTTTGTGGAAAGCATCCTTCACAAAGACAAAATTGCCAGCATGTCCAGGAACCTATTCTCATTGCAAAAAATATAAAAACAGAAAACAAAAAGTCTGCATTCTCAAAAACCTCATCTTTAAGATGTAGAAAGCAAACATTATAATTGTGATGTCTAGCACACACAAAAGCACGATACCTGGCCTCGAACCCACATAAGATTTCTTGCTGGATCAATCTTGTGGATCCATACACTCTTCACAGTTCTTCGTTTGCCACCCATCCGCCCAGCCATCTTCTTCCCCTTAAAAACCTATGATGGGAAAAACCATGCAAGATTTTCTTTTTTTAAGCTGGAAATTTGAAAAACATCCTTGAATTTGTTATGATAAGTTATAACTTGGATGGAAGCTCTAGAAAACTTATCATGAAAAATATACTTCAAATTTTTATACCAAACTATACCTTTCCTGGATCCTGGCGACCACCAGTTGAACCGAGACTTCGATGGGAAAGTGAAGCACCATGAGAAGCAGGCATTCCAGCAAAACCCCATCTTTTCATACCACCCTGTTGATCATGCAATAAAGCTTAAATCTTATGTAAAGTAAATGGTTAAAGCCAAAATAGATTGCTGTGGAAGTTTTGATGTAGTACATGACATTGAGAGAATCTATCTGCCAAGAAGGTAGATGATTGATGATTCTGAATGTTAGACAGGGATGACAAAGTTTTCTTACCAATTTATGCCCAAAATACTAAGCCATAAAGTAAATCCATCTTATTTTTATATTCTACATCAGCCAATGCAGTTAAGGAAAAAATCCATAAACCAAAATCTTTGACCATTAAGATTGCAACTATATAAATCTGAGGGCAGGATACTAACAACTTATATCAATCTAAGATAAATGAGAACTAGGAGGAATCTTTCTTTCGATGAAAGAGGGCAGGATACTGCAAAACATATCTGACTAGGAATCTACAGGCCCTAAATATTTCTAGAGAATATCAACCAATCATATAATTACACATGGGCGACCAATGACATTCTGGAGGTTTGTGATACAAAAAACCTTGTGACCTAATTCTCTACTGTAATCAAAAAATCCCGACATGCATTTTTTTATTAAAATTTCAACTAGTTGCAACTAAAAAAATACACTACCAATTGACTTGAACTATTTCTTATGCTCATGCTTTCTTTTTGGCCAAAACTGTATTTTTTTCCTTTTATACTTCACAACTTTACAGTTGTCATAATATAATCACACTCCTTTAAAATGCTAAAATTGGACGTTCCAAAAATCAATGTTAAGGTTAAGCTCTCAAAGATAAACAGGACAAACAAAATGATGGCAATCAATAAAATGGATGTGCACTTAAGGTTAATGTCTTTCCCTATATTCCAATTACTTGATTCAGTTGTAATCATTGAACAGAATTTTAGTGCATAATTCACTGTCTTCATTGTAACATCTTTTTCTCTAATAAAGCTTAAAATGATTCAAGAATTAAAAGGGCAAGGGCATTCTCTACCCATAGAATTAGTCGATTGGAGTTAGAAGTCACTCACAATCACCCCAGATTATCAGGCTTCACTTTTACACATGCATTTCCTTTATGCAAACAATCTTAATTAAATGATTGAGGGTCTACTTTAAAAATATCATGAACTATGAGTACTCAATCGGAGGGATAACATACCCTTTAAAATATGCAATGTGCTTCACAAACAGAAACAAAAGTTTCGACAATGTTTGACTCACTTAATGTTATGATACACAAAACTGCTAGTTTCCTCTCATAAATTTCTAGCTTATGATTCATTATTATGTAAGATTTATATACCATACCTGAAAACCTTTTCCAATAGTGATTCCAGCTATATCAACATATTGCCCAGGAACAAAATGGCGAACAGATATTGGAGTGCCCACAGGTAATAATGCATCATCTGATACTGGAAACTCTACTAGCTTCCTCTTAAGAGGCACTCCTTGTGTGAAGAAATGTCCAAGCTCAGGTTTCGTAAGCTGCTTAGGCTTCTTTTGTCCACATCCAATCTAAGAAAAAAAAAACAGATATTATTTGACAGAATAATGACGACTCATGCCTATAGAGACTTTCCTTTCATCATGTCTATTTTTGTTTTTCATTTAAAGATTCTAGAGAATCTTGAAAAGTTCCCAACGCTAAGCATTGGAATCTTTGCACAAGATTTAATTGAACCTTCAAAGACTCCAATGCTAACTGATAGAGTATCGATTAATCATTGCATGAAAACAAAGGTTCTAGTGAATCTATAAAACTCCAATCAATTTAACAAATTAGTTAATTACATGACAATACACGTGTACATTTTGAAAGCTCCTACATTTTGATCCTTTTAATTACAGCATCATTTAACAGCTAGCTCGAAATGATGGGCTATATAAAAAATGATTACCAACATTTTAATAAGGTTCTAATATTTGATTCACTAGAAAATCTTGACTAATATGAAATGATGTACTGTATCAAAACCATTACCCCATATGTACATTTTGATAGTCTCCTCGGAACTAGACACCTTCCAAATAAAACGGGTCATTAACTTGACAAAGCTTGAAATAGTGAGCTATATCAACCCAAAACCTACATTCTAAGATTCTATGCATTTAACTACAAAGGCGAGATATACTAAAGTATACATGTATATATTGGTAAGAACTTGAGTTTTATTATTTGATACCTCAAGAAAACTTGGCAGGTATATAATTATGAACTATATAAAACTTCCATGCATATATTTTTCTAAGCTCCAAAGGTCATCTTTTTAATTAACTTGACAAGCTCAAAATTATGCAAATAATGACATCTTTTTAATTAACTTGACAAGCTCCAAATGATGAGCTATCTGATGATAAGCCCCTAGGTTTGATGCATTTAACTACAACGTGAATATAAAGTTGATAACAAAATCAATGCAATTTAACCACAATACAAATAAAATTTAACCACAAGATCAATATAATTTAATTGAAACAAAGAATAAATTCAAATTTAACTACAAATACAGAAAGAAACTCAAAATGCACCTGAAGCGATGTAGTGCAATCTTTACCCTTCACTTTTATCTGAGTAACGATGTTATCATCAAACCAAAGAACAGTGTACGGAACTCGGGCGCCCCACTTATCCCATCCAGCAGTCATTCCACACTTGATGGCAATAGCTCCTGTTCTACAAGACTGTTTTGTCATGTCTTTTGGTGTCGCCACGATTTCTATACCATTTTCTCTTGCAAATTCTTCTGCGGAGATTCTGGGTTCTTCTTCTTGTTGTTTCTGTTCTTCTGAAAACACTGATCCCGATTCAGTAGAGAAAAATCTTCCACTGTCTTTAAACCTCTGAAACAGGGGTGTCAATGCAGAGTAGGGGAGAGATGATTTGTATGATGATGTGGGCGATGGTGAAGACGAGTAGGAAAGGATGAACCTGGCGAGAATTGACCTGGGTTGCATTTTGTTTCTGCTTTCCCTTCTTGCTTCTACGTCTTCTTCTTCTTCTTTTGCTTTCTGCTTCCTCTTCTGGCTATGGCTTCATGACAGAGAGAGAAGCCCCTTCAGCGTTAGAGGAAAGACGTGCTCCTGGAGTACAAAACCCTGTTGGAGAGGTTCTCCTGATTTCACACTTGTCCGGACAAAGCCACCTTCATCAAGGATCGAATTCATCAAAGTGATAGTAAGAGTAAATTGTAAGAGCATGACAAGCCACTCCTCCCAATGGAAAAGCGATATACCCTCTTGCTTTCTACACGTTAAAACACATTATGAAGCTTACTTGTTAGTCTTTGTTGGCTCGATGATCGTAAACGACATGTAGGATGGAATAATGAAAAACGTGTTCCTATAACACCCTATTGAATGATGCTTACTCGTCCAACTCCACTGGTAGCAATGCTGGTGACACTATCTAAAGGAAGGAAAAGCATTGGCGAATGTTATAAACAATGAGAAAATATCACAAGTGCAACCTTTTCTTCGTGTTAGGCACATGGCCCATACAAATGGTTTAAGAGATGTAGCGTGGACACATGACACACAATACTTGATCTATATCCATGAAGCAAGTGCTCAATATTTGCCTAATAGATTGAATCACGAACAATTGGATTGAAGGGGCAAGAACAACAAGGTACAAAACTATTGTGCTCACATCAATCTAACATATTGAGACATTATTAATATAAAAAGCAAATAGCAACACCTATGCCATTC
>NW_028230870.1:0-25796 GCF_043228905.1 Azolla caroliniana | reverse complement strand
AAACACTTCCACACATCTGATTTTGGTTTCTCACTCCAAATAAACAAATCGAAGTACTCCGCAGCCCACTCTAGAAACTGATTTGCGTCCCTCCTTGGCTGCATATATCTCACACTCATCAAGACTTTATCCAGCTCCAAGATCAAGGCTCTTCGCTCGACTTCTAGTGGTTTAGGTTTCCATTCCTGAAACTGAGCCGCTGTTACACCATTTTCTGGTAGGATACGATCAATCTCAATCAGCTCAGGTTCGGCTGACACAACTGGTGTCCTTTTCCTCTTTAAACCCCTAGTCGACTGTGTTGGGCCTAGCTTCACATTCTGGTGCTCTTGTTTTGTCGACTTAGTTATCAATCCTTGGATTACCTCAGTGCATGTAGCTACTGTTCTGCTCGATATCAATCCACTGGTATCACATGCTGCATCTACCTGCAACACCAAGTCATCTGTGCTACATGCTGCATCTACCTGCAACACCAAGTCATCCGTGCTACATGCTGCATCTACCTGCAACACCAAGTCATCCGTGCTACATGCTTGATCAACTTGTGTGACCAGATCACTTGTGTCAGTTGCTACATCTACTTTCAAGATGGGGCCCTTTAAACATGCCGCAACATCAACAGTATCCACACTGCCATTGGCCTTACGAGCAATAGAATCAAACCCTTTAGACTCTGCAACATCAGAAAACACCAACATATTCACACTCACAAAGTAACTACTAGTCTCACAAAACAATATCCTGAACATCAAAGAGTTTCAGTCATAGAACAACACTCTTCAAATTATCTTGGAAAAACATCATAGAGTTCCATTACATAATGTGGATCAAGCAACAACCAATCTGAGGTTTTACTTGTCCAACAGGATAGTAAAACTTCATAAAACCCTAGCAAAATCCCTAAGCTAACAATCATATCCAACTAAACAGTATTTCGCTCCACTACGTCTGGGCCCCTTGACCGAGTAACTGGTCTTGTTCCCGATCGTGGCCCCTTCTTCAGCCTTTTTCTGGTTGGTTCCCCATTTAGCCTTGCTTCTAGGACCCAATGCGCAAGTGTGTCCTCCTCCGACAACCTTCCCATCGCCTCAGCAGCTAATTGCACATCAGCCGTTTCTTGAACTAGCTTTTCAAGTACAGAGGGATCTGTTTGGACATTTTCAGTAGTTGGGCTCGGTGGGGTGGAATCAAGGTCTTGAGACTCGAAGAAATGTTGCATCAAGTGTTCATAAACACTGTTGTTGTGAACCTCAGTTTTACATGTTGTTTCCACTATTTCATGGCATTTCACATCGTTGCCTAATTCAGTACACTGTTCCAAAAGAATAGGGTGCAGCTGATCTGAAGGAGATGTGATAGCAGGACTCTTACTTTCAGCCACATTGGCAGTAGTATCCTCATCTGTTGCAGCATCATCAGCACCAGACACATCATGTGCCGTCCTTAATCCACAAGATTCTACAATAACATGACAGTTATTTAGGATAGCTAATTAGCTACTTTACTAAACTATGGTAGAAGCTAGGATAGCTAATTAGCTAGTACGATAGCTAATTAGCTAGTATGATAGCTAATTAGGTACTTTACTCAACTATGGTAGTAGTTAGGATAGCTAATTAGGTACTTTACTCAACTATGGTAGTAGTTAGGATAGCTAATTAGGTACTTTACTCAACTATGGTAGTAGTTAGGATAGCTTATTAGCTACTAGGACAGCTAATTAGCTGCCAGTAGCTAATTAGCTACTAGGATAGCTAATTAGCTGCCAGTAGCTAATTAGCTACTAGGATAGCTAATTAGCTGCCAGTAGCTAATTAGCTACTAGGATAGCTTATTAGCTACTTTACACAACTATGGCAGTAGCTAATTAGCTACTATGATAGCTAATTAGCTAGTAGGATAGCTAATTAGCTAGTAGGATAGCTAATTAGTTGCCAGTAGCTAATTAGCTAGTAGGATAGCTAATTAGCTTTTTTACACAACTATGGTACTAGCTAATTAGCTAGTACCATAGCTAACTAGCTACTAGGATAGCTTATTAGCTACTTTCTCAACTATGTAGTAGCTAGGATAGCTTATTAGCTACTAGGACAGCTAATTAGCTGCCAGTAGCTAATTAGCTACTAGGATAGCTAATTAGCTACTTTACACAACTATGTCAGTAGCTAATTAGCTACTATGATAGCTAATTAGCTAGTAGGATAGCTAATTAGCTAGTAGGATAGCTAATTAGTTGCCAGTAGCTAATTAGCTAGTAGGATAGCTAATTAGCTACTTTACACAACTATGTCAGTAGCTAATTAGCTACTATGATAGCTAATTAGCTAGTAGGATAGCTAATTAGCTAGTAGGATAGCTAATTAGTTGCCAGTAGCTAATTAGCTAGTAGGATAGCTAATTAGCTTTTTTACACAACTATGGTACTAGCTAATTAGCTAGTACCATAGCTAACTAGCTACTAGGATAGCTTATTAGCTACTTTACACAACTATGTCAGTAGCTAATTAGCTACTATGATAGCTAATTAGCTAGTAGGATAGCTAATTAGCTAGTAGGATAGCTAATTAGTTGCCAATAGCTAATTAGCTAGTAGGATAGCTAATTAGCTTTTTTACACAACTATGGTACTAGCTAATTAGCTAGTACCATAGCTAACTAGCTACTAGGATAGCTTATTAGCTACTTTACACAACTATGTCAGTAGCTAATTAGCTAGTAGGATAGCTAATTAGCTAGTAGGATAGCTAATTAGCTAGTAGGATAGCTAATTAGTTGCCAGTAGCTAATTAGCTAGTAGGATAGCTAATTAGCTTTTTTACACAACTATGGTACTAGCTAATTAGCTAGTACCATAGCTAACTAGCTACTAGGATAGCTTATTAGCTACTTTACACAACTATGTCAGTAGCTAATTAGCTACTATGATAGCTAATTAGCTAGTAGGATAGCTAATTAGCTAGTAGGATAGCTAATTAGTTGCCAGTAGCTAATTAGCTAGTAGGATAGCTAATTAGCTTTTTTACACAACTATGGTACTAGCTAATTAGCTAGTACCATAGCTAACTAGCTACTAGGATAGCTTATTAGCTACTTTACACAACTATGTCAGTAGCTAATTAGCTACTATGGTAGCTAATTAGCTAGTAGGATAGCTAATTAGCTAGTAGGATAGCTAATTAGTTGCCAGTAGCTAATTAGCTAGTAGGATAGCTAATTAGCTTTTTTACACAACTATGGTACTAGCTAATTAGCTAGTACCATAGCTAACTAGCTACTAGGATAGCTTATTAGCTACTTTACACAACTATGGCAGTAGCTAATTAGTTACTAGGATAGCTAATTAGTTGCCAGTGGCTAATTAGCTAGTAGGATAGCTATTTAGCTTTTTTACACAACTATGGTACTAGCTAATTAGCTAGTACCATAGCTAATTAGCTACTAGGATAGCTAATTAGCTAGTAGCTCATTAGCTGCCAGTAGCTAATTAGCTAGTAGGATAGCTAATTAGAAAAGACTAAGCTTATTAGCTACAGTATGGTATACCTGTTTGTTTTCTCCACTCATTTGGTAGAGTTGTACTGCAATCTCCCAAACAGAATGCAGCAATTCGACAGGCATGTTGAAAACAAAGCAGATGGTATGTGTGGTTGCATGGTTGTAGGTGAACCAACAAAGACGCAGTTTTGTCCTCCACACCTAACCCGCAAGCGATGCAACGTGCTTGAACTGTCAATAAATCATTTTCTGGTTCTACTTCATTTGGTAAGGGAGCAAGAATGTTCAGGTCCAAATCCTGTCTGGTCCTTACCATTCCCTCCACAAAATGTAGCTTCTTCTTAAGGCAGCTAACTACCTGTTCTTGATGAATGTATTGTTCCTTCAACGCAACAGAGAAATTTACCGATTAATTATTCTTGTTGTTGAAAGATACACCAACTTTGCTCAGGAATCGTTAACTTACTTGAAGCTTATCCAAATTGTAATCTGCAACAGTATTTACACCTAGAAGGTCCAGGTTCATTGAAAGAACCTGGATCTCTATTTGCAGTTCTATTTTACGCTGGGGATCCAGTGGCCCCTCTAATTCAAGCTCCTGTTGCGCAACCTATTCCAGATAATGCTTGATTAGCACATTTTACCCGTTATTTATAACACAATCACATACCAGCAAAACAATAGTTACCTGAATCTTATTTCTAATTGTTGTAACAGCAGAAGTAACTTTGCTCTCCATTGCAGAAGCCATTGTGGCTTTCTCTAAATCAGTCTTAAAAAATGCCAATGTCTCACAGGCTTCATGGACATTTTTTAGCATATAGCTAACCAATGTCTCACCTGTATCATCGACATTGGCTTTCCTTGGGTGTCGGTGTGGTGTATGCCCCCGGTCTTGCTGGGAGTCGGCAGTTGCATCAACAGCTGCCATGCTCCAAAATCTGTCTATTTTTTGTGCCAAGGTCCCCATCTTTCGGCATCTTTTTACCGATGCCTCACCATAGACTGCCCAAGCTACCCTATACATTTCAGGGTCTCTAGATTCCTTCGCTGTTTTGCAGTACTCATATGCAAATGCTCTAGCAAATGAAACTGACAACTCATTGTTGACTGGGATCTCCTGATGAACTTTCTGGTGCAGTCTCATGCAGTCATCGTACAAGTCGGCTCGTACATGCTTCAGCTTGACCTTGCCTTTGACTCTAGGCACTGTATATACTGTCATCCAGTCTATATCACTGATCAATTTATCACTTAGGACAGCAGGGTCAACACCCTCAAGTGACAGACCATAGGTGTTGTGGAAGTCCTCCTTTGTCTCGCAAAATTTTGCGAAGTTTAGCACTCTCGTATACGGAGGAACGAGCCATCTGAAATATCATTTCAGAAATCAGAAATAGTGCAAAATCAGAATATGTGAGAATCAAAAACCCCAATCAACAACAACAAAAATGGTGCAAAATCTTTAACTTAACCTAATCAAAATCTGTAATCAGAAGTTTGAAATCAGAAACCCTAATCAAAATCTGTAATCAGAAGTTTGTAACCAGAAACCTTATTCAGAAATTCTAATCAGAAATTTATAATCAAAAACCCTAATCAGAAATTTCAATCAGAAACCCTAATAAAAAATTTCAATCACAAACCCTAATCAGAAATCCTAAGCAGAAATTTATAAACAAAAACCCTATTCAGAAATTCTAATTTGTAATCAAAATTTGTAACCAGAAACCCTATTCAAAAATTTTAATCAGAAATTTATAATCAAAAACCCTAATCAGAAATTTCAATCACAAACCCTAATCAGAAATTTCAATCACAAACCCTAATCACTAAAGACAGGATTAAACACAAAAAAAGTAATATAAACACACCTGTTGCTACTCCCCGATTTGCGAGACATCCTTGTATGGGACTCCAAGGACTTCGCCCTATTCGATTTTGGGGAAATATGAATCGGCACCAAAGTTCAGACAGTAGTCAAAAAAAAAAACAAATGTTTGGGGTTTCTGTAACTGAAACATACCTGGACGATGATCGAGCGGGTTCTGTGTTGTAGCTCTCAATCTGCAATGTCGATTTTTTGCTGTTGCGGGAGCTACGTCTGCGTTCGTGCTCTGAGTACTCCATCTGCGTTCAAAATCAGACTTAGGCTAAACAGGAAATTGATGACATTGAAGTCGACCTTAGATGATGGTGATATTCCCCAAGTTCCACTACGTCTGAAACAGAAGTTCAAATATTTGAGTTTTTTCATAAATTAGTTTTTCAAATATTTGATTTTCCCACAAAAAAGACTAGCTAAACAAATAGCTAATTAGCTATGGCCATTTTAGTAGCTAATTAGCTATAATAGTGTTTCCACTCGCATGCTTTTACCCTTTTATATTATCTCGTGCAATATGCAACATATCTTGCATATCCCGAAGAAAGTTTTGCGTACTTCGCAACTCATCATGATGTATATTAACATCAATCGGGGCTCGTGGCTGAAAACCATATATCAACATAAAAGGACTATATCCCGTCGACGTATGCTTGGAGTTGTTATAAGCAAACTCCAAAATTGGGAGATAACGTTCCCATTTTGTTAGTTTTGCACCAATGTATGCTCGAAGCATGTCCTCAATAATTTGATTTACTACGTTGTCGTGTTGTCACACACTTCGCATGTAGAAAGGGGCGGGACCACGAGGGCCTTGAACCGAGGAGCGGGAGAGAGAGAGAGAGAGAGATTCGCAGACATGCAGAAGCGAGAAGGAGAGATAAAGAACAGAACACTTAATTACAATAACAAGAGATTACAAACTCCGATGGTTACAACTGGCCAGCCGGCGATGGGCCCGACATGGGGGACCCTACTCACGCACACAGACGGAACACACTGGACCCAGAGAGACGCAGAAGGAAAAGCCTCTTGCTGGCAGCGCACGGGCTACCCACGAAGCAGAGGCGTTGAACTCCCAGCACCCACAGAGAATGACGGTCGAAGGAGGAGAGAGAGTTCGGCACTCAGTCCTGCAGCACTTCGTCCTCCCTAACGCGCGATGTCTTCTCTTCCTCCTCTCCTCTCCTTAAATAGTTCCCCAAAAAAGGGGTGCCCTTTTCCCCTAGTCAAATCGCTTTATTCCCTGTCCCTTCTAATAGAGATATGCACAATCCCCCTAATAAATGTGTACTAAGTATTTACATCAGCCGATCCATTTATGAATCATTATCAAAATATCAATTCACGCATCCATCCGTGTAAGAGCCGGTTCATGCGCCCTTTTGTCCGATTACGCCTACGACCGTACGTTCGGACAAGCTCCATGTAGTTCTTCTGTGGCGTGCGTCGCTACCCGTATTTTCCAGCCATGCTTGGTGTTGATCGGCCATTTACCCCTCTTGTAGAAATCCATGGACATCAGGTTGATTTCGGATCCATGGTCTACCAAGGCCACCACCGGTTCCGGAACGTTGCCAATCCGTACAGGGGTTGCCGTAGTTGCCCTGGCCCAATGCGGCTTCGTGTAGTGGCTTTCCGCCAAGTCATCTTCTAGGGCCGCGTCTTCCAAGTGCGTGGTCCGCACCTCCAATGGCTTCTCCGGTTCCGGCTCCGTCGAGATCCTCTTCCGCTTCACCAAGTCTACAATGGAGTCGTGGAACTCCCTCTTGGCGATTCCCAACACCTTCCGCAATGGCAACTCCACTTTACTGTCGAGGATACGTTCCTCCAGGACCTTTCGCAGGTCTGTGGTCCTTTCGATTTCGGTGCTCAACCGAAACCCTGCCTACTTCTTTCCGTCCGGCGCGCCTGGGTTGCCAGCACCGGTCGGTTTCGGTCCGAACCGGGTCTCATACCTCTGCGGGGGACCAACCCCTCCGGCCTTTCCTGCTCGTTTGTCCTCCACTAGAACCTCGTAGTTTTGGCAAGCGGCTTCTACAAAGCCCGTTTTCTCTTCGACTGGATCGTCCCAACCGGTGACCTCCTGGACCCTCTACTCCGCGCGGTCCGCCTCTTCCTTCTTCAGCCGAACTCCGGAGAGGCCTTCTAGCACTAGCGGCATAAATCCGGAGTCCTTTCCCTTCCAGGTCTCATCACCCCCGACCCGAATTCCCGCCAAGACTGAGTAGTTAATGGCTTCAACGTGTCGTGCCGCGACCTCTTCCATCAACCTCTTCATTCCACCGCACCCCGTATTTAGTTCTAGGGCTCTTCGGGTCTAGCTCGCGTGCACCCGCCCATTCCAGAGGTACACCACGTTGGTCCTGAGCGCGTCAGCGAAATCCGTGCAATCCTTCCGAATGTGACCGATCGCGTCACACCACATGCACTGCTGCCCAGCTGGCGGCCTCCAGTCGCGAGGTTGTTCGTCGATGTCTCTCCAGGCCTGTGCGATCTGCAGGTCGCGCACCATTTGTGTCAGCTCCTCCAGAGCCGCTCCTCCGGATGGGCCTCTGACCATGTCCTTCGATGCCGACCCCGACTTTGGCCAGATTTGGGTCTCTTCCTTCCTATCAGCCGACACCGATATCGGCTCTTCGAGCCTCCTCTGGGGACCGGCCCTGACCCCGACGAGTTTCCGTCGCTCCAATCGCGTTGTTTGTCGAAACGACTGCAGACCCATTTTACCACGACCCAGTCTACCGTGAGCCCTTTGTCCGTTTCCAATAAGGGACCCACCTTTTCCCTGTCGAGCGCGTCCACCGACTTGACAAACAGTAGTACTCGATTCGTTTCGAGCACCATCCGGTACAACGTCGACAACCGCGCGAACCGTTTTTCGAACTCCTGGAGGAGCACCGACGTGTTCCTCCTTTTTCCGGGGCTTTCCACCCACACCATGAAGTCCCGCCTCGACAGCCGAAGCGAGTCGTCAAACCCGTACTTCTCGAGGAGCTGCATCTCGAACTCCTCCCAAGTCTGGCATCCGGCCAGCACCTCGAGCAACTCCGTGTGGATGCCCGGCGTCACCACCCGAGGGAATCCGGACAACCGCCTATCCACCGGGATATCCCTCATGATCATTTCGGCCCGGTAAGCCTCCAAATAACTTGTGGCGTCTTTCCCTCCGAACCGGCCTATAGTGCCGACGATCGATTCAATGGCTCTGTCGAAGTACCCGTCCCCTCACGAGCGCTTACCAGGCAGTCGACGGCTATTGCCATATCCTCTGTTAGCTCTAATCCCCTCATCTTTCGACTCCTTTGCCGCCCTTTCACGTCGGGTCACCAAATATGTCGTATTATCATGCACTTCGCGTGTAGAAAGGGGCGGGACCACGGGGGCCTTGAACCAAGGAGCGAGAGAGAGAGAGAGAGAGAGAGAGAGAGAGAGAGATTCGCAGACACGCCGAAGCGAGAAGCGAGAAGGAGAGATAAAGAACAGAACACTTAATTACAATAACAAGAGATTACAAACTCCAACGGTTACATCCAGCAAGCCGGCGATGGGCCCGACACGGGGGACCCTACTCACGCACACAGACGGAACACACTGGACCCAGAGAAACGTAGAAGGGAGAGCCTCTGCTGGCAGCGCACGGGCTACCCACGAAGTAGAGGCGTCGAACTCCAAGCACCCACAGAGAATGACGGTCGGAGGAGGAGAGAGAGTTCGGCACTCGGTCCTGCAGCACTTCGTCCTCCCTAATGCGCGATGTCTTGTCTTCCTCCTCTCCTCTCCTTAAGTGGTTCCCCAAAAAGGGGTGCCCTTTTCCCCTTGTCAAATCGCTTTATTCCTTGTCCCTTTTGACAGAGATACGCACCATCCTCCTAATAAATGTGTACTACTTAGTATTTACATCAACCGATCCATTTATGAATCATTATCAAAATATCAATTCACGCGTCCATCCGTGTAAGAGCTAGTTCATGCGCCCTTTTGTCCGATTGCGCCTACGGCCGGTTTTCTTCACGACAACGTGCAAACGGGTATATCAATGGATCTCCCGTACAATTTTTATTTGATTCGGGAAGCTAACACAACTTTGTCAATGATCGTTTGGTTTAGATATGGGGAATCCAACCGACCATAAGTGATCACACCTACACGGTGCACTTGGCTGATGGAAGAGTACAATACATCAATAGGGCGATTCATTCATTAGGAATTTCTATTGACACTTATATAGAGGAAGTAGATTTCCATGTAATGAATCTTTGTACCACCGATGTAATACTGGGTTATTCCTGGTTCTATAATAAAAGCTCTTCTTTATCTATTGATTGGGTTCATCATTCAATTACATTTGTACTGAATGACTGTACTCATTTTATTCAATGTGTCAAAAAACAATCCCTCTCGATTGTTTCCTCATGTCCATCAATATTTGAGTTGTCTTGTTCTACTCTATTTTATTGTGTACTTGATCCGGACATTCACGTTTACAATATCGATAATGTCTTGGTTCACTTAACATATGTTGACTAACAACAACTTGATGAAATCTTCAATGATTTTCGTGATGTTTTTCCGAGTGAACTACCAGATGAGTTACCTCCTAAACGTAATATAGACCATCGTATAGATATTGTACTTGGCGTTGCACCAATAAGTATACTTCCTTATCGCTTAAGTCGATCCAAAGAGGATGAGGTATCTAAGCAACTCAAGGACTATTTACGAATGGGTTATATACGTTATAGTAAATCTCCATGGGGTGCACCAGTTCTCTTGGTTAAAAAGAAAGAGGGCACATGGCGTATGTGTATTAATTACCGACGCTTGAATAAAGTGATGATCAAGAATTCGTATCCATTGCCCCGGGTTGACGATCTAATTGACCGTCTCCAGGGAGCTCGGTATTTTATGAAACTTAATCTCCGTTCTGGCTACCATCAAATTCGTATAAGTGAGGACGATGTTCCTAAAACGGCATTTCGTACGCGGTATGGCCATTATGAGTTTCTGGTTATGCCTTTTGGTTTGACCAATGCTCCGGCTACATTTCAACAAGAAATGAATGACATCTTCCGAGAACAACTTGGAAAATTTGTCGTTATTTTCTTGGATGATATTTTAGTTTATAGTCGTACATTACAAGAACATGCTAAACATGTCCGCTTTGTTTTACAAACATTGCGTGACAAACAATTTTATGCGAAGATCTCAAAATGTGAGTTCTTCAAGAAATCAATTACTTTTTCGCACCCACGAGAATAACAATACACTAAGTTTGCCCTAAGTCATATTTATGAATTTTTGGCTATTTACAAATATGGCCCCGATGGACTCTCAGAAAACATATTTACGAATATGTCCCTTCATCCGGTGAGCACTTCTCACCGTGCCTTCACCATCCGGCTCTAGCCGGGTACTCGTCATCCGGTTCTCACCTGGTCTTCCATTGCCGGGTACTCCTCATCTGGTTCTCACTGGGTCTTCCGTAGCCGGGTACTCCTCATCCGGTTCTCACCGGGTCTTCCGAAGCTGGGTACTCCTCATCCGGTTTCGGCCGAGGCCTGTCGGCCTTGGCCGAGTTTCTCATCAGCACTGTTCTTCTCACTTCCCATCCGGAGGGACCTGTTTCCTAACACTAATGTTAGGTTAACAAAGCCGAGCGACTTAAAGCCACAAGACTTTTACATCCCTTGGACATTCCCAACAATAAGTGGGAAAGTATATCCATGGATTTTATTGTTAGCCTTCATCGCACCCAAAAAGATCATGATGCCATCTGGGTTGTGGTTGATTGACTAACTAAAATGGCCAAATTTATTGCTACTAAAACCACGGTAACAACTCCTGAATTGGCTTACCAATTCGTTGACGAGTTATTTCGTTTTTATGGGTTACCAATGAATATCATGAGTCATTGAGATCCAAAATTTACTAGTGACTTCCGGACGCAAGTCTTTAAGAAGTTAGAAACTACGTTGAGCATGAGCTCCATGGATCATCCTCAATCCGATGGACAAACAAAATGAGTAAATCAAATTATTGAGGACATGCTTCGAGCATAAGTTGGTACAAAACCAACAAAATGGGAATGTTATCTCCCAATTTTAGAGTTTGCTTATAACAGCTCCAAGCATACGTCGACGAGATATAGTCCTTTTATGTTGATGTATGGTTTTCAGCCATGAGCCCCGATTCATGTTAATATACCTCATGATGAATTGCGAAGTACGCAAAACTTTCTTCGGGATATGCAAGATATGTTGCATATTGCACGAGATAATATTAAAACAGCTCAAGATAGAGCGCGTTTTTATGCCGATCATCATAGGCAACCTTGTGTATTCAACCCTCGACAGAAGGTATTTTTACGTGTACCTCACAATTCTAAGACATTGTCTAAGGGTAAGTACACTAAGTTAGCCGTTTAAAAGAACTTCTAGGTTTTGGCGACAATACAGTTACAACTGAAACTCTGGTTACTTCTAAAGATTTATCTTCTAAACCACATGTACCAGAAAGAATTCTCGATGTTAAAACAAAAAAATTACGTACTAAAGAAATCCAAGAATTTAAAATAAAATGGATGGACAAATCAATAAAAGATGCCACATGGGAACGCGAAAATACTCTCAAAACTAACTTCCCTAAATTTCCATTGCAAGAGTGCAATGTTTTAAAGCACGCCGATTCTGTTACGGGCACGGCCATATAATATCTCGTGGTGAGAATTTACCGTAGTATTCTATACACGTGGATAAGTGTCAGGGTTAAACGAGAGTGTAAAGAAGGGGAGGATTACTTTTAATCCTCGAGATTGAGATAACCCATTAGGCCAAGTGTGAACATGGCTGGGGGCCTTGGGTATCGCTATAAATAAGAGGCCTAGCTACCCTCATTTCATTATCTTGTTGACTACGTCGAGACTCTGTCTTGTGGTGGGTCAACTCTTGTAGCGAGCACGCCAGCACCAGGTACGACTCGACGCCATGACGGTGGTATGGGACGCCGATCGAGGCTCGAGTCCGTCTCGGTCCCTTCGCTTAGGGGTGGTCAAGTGGATTGGCAACCTTCTTTCTGTCTCTCCTTTCTATCTATTTATCTTTATTCTATCCTTATCTGGTGCTTACATTAGTCTATGTCTCTAACAGATTTGGAGAGAACCGGATCCGTATTAGGTTTTGGACAAACCGACAAAGGAAATCGGCAGCAATCGTACTACGTCAAAGGATCCGGAAAAGCCGGAAAAGGGTCAGTCTTAATGACGAGACACGAAGCAAACTCGATGAAGAAGATCACCCCGAAGTCGGACAAGGTGTGGTACGTCGACTCCGGCACGTTGTCGCGTTGTTACGCGCGTGCATGTAGAAGGGGCGGGACGACGGGGATCTTGGACTAGGGAGTAGAGGAGAAAGAATAAGATATGAGAAATGGAAGCTTCACACCGGATGAGAAGATGAAGAGTAGCACATAAGCATAGACCAAAATAGATGGAAGCAAGATCCACAACAAGATATATTAAAACGAACGATTGATTACAACGATGGTGGCCGCATGGACCACACCAAAACTATGAGAAAACCCTAACCGGGGATGAACAAGGAGACCCTAAACGAAACCCTAACCCTAAAACAATAAGAACTCTACACTAAGTGGTATACCTTTCATACGCAAAATAGGAAACCCTTCATAAGTGACCCCTCCCTTCCTTTTTTAGCCCAAGGAGGGAGGGACCTTACAATGTGGGACAAAATTTCCCCTCTTATTTCTATACACCATTTCCTAGTACACGTGTGCACATGTTGCACACCACCGACTTGCCCTTTCCACCCCAGTTTCCGCCTATGGACGAAAATCTTCACGACATCCACCCCCACCAAACTGCACATCCACCGGTATGTGCCAAGAAGGGTAAATAGGTGAGATCTTCGGCCATGGCGTTCAATGTAGTCCTTAGTGTCTTTGTCAGCTTTGCCCAACTTCGTCTTCAGCTTCGAGCAAGCCCATCCATCCCACATCAACCACCGTATCCTCCCGGTCCGCCATATCTGTCATATGCTCTCGAACCGTCGGCTCCATCCAATCCACCATACTCGACGGAGTTCGCCGAACCACTGTCTCCGCCCGGTTCCCCAGACCCAGTCTTCGCACACCTCTCTTTGTCTTCCTTCATTCACCACGCGCGACCTTGGATGGAATCCTCATTCTTCCCGACTGTTTGCCGAATATTGCACCGTGGGCTCTTCATCCACACTTGTCTTGCTTTGGCCGCTTCCTTGACTCGGCATTACCATGCGCCGAACTTTGTCATCGATCATCCTCGTGCTTGTCGCTCAGCCCTTACGCGGCCACATCGCACGTCTCGTACTCCGCTCCGCTCTGCGTACCCTTTCGAAAAGGTATGTTGCTTCCCCGACATCTGTGTCGGTGCTCTCATCTTCGGTGTCCTCCGCAACCTCCGATGTTGCCGCTTCGCCCCTAAGTACACCCTCTTGGTCTGCCTCGTATGTCCTCCGGATGCGCTCCGAATCTCTCCGATCGCACTTCGGTTTCCACCCTTTGCGTGCCACTCCTTTGGTTTTATCGTCTCCGCATGCCAGACACCTCGGTGTGTCGACTCATCCCGCTCCGCGCTTGCCTTCCGTAGGCTCTTCCCATGCGCCGATGTTGTCCCCCGAATATGCGCTCATTCTTTGACCCTTAGGTGACCCCATTCCGCGTTCCTTGCTGCTCCTTTGCCCGCCGTGCTCTCTCGCCGTAGAGTGTACCGTCATCCTGACCTCTGTGTTGGTGTCCCTTGAGGCTCCCGTTACTGCCTCGCCTCGACTTGCGCCCTCTTGGCCCGCTTGTCCTTGCATGCCCTCCGGGTAGCCGCCGCGTTTTCTCTTCCCGGTGTGTACCCCGTTGTTCTCCGCCCACCATCCTTTGCTCTCACTTCCCATCCGCCCATCCCGGCAACTCACCGCTCCGTCTCCTGCTGCGTGCTTGCCTCTCAAAGGCTTGATTGGTCCGTCGTTGCCGGTCACTCCCGGGTGGATGCTTGCTTCTTGGCCCTTCGTCGGCCGTAGTGCATGCTCCGTTTTACGCCGTAATGCATGCTTCGTGTTACACGCTTCTCTCGTCGTAGTCCCGACCTTCACGTCGGCCTTTTCTCCCTTCGTTGCCGTAGCCCCTTCCAACCCCGGCTTATCGTCTTGGGCCCCCTCGTTCGTCAATCCGTATCGGATACCCGTTTCGATATCCTCGTCCGCTCCGGCTTCCGACTCGTCGCTGCCACCCGCCGTCTCTTTGGTCTTATGTCGATCAGCAACCGCCAAAGTCTCAAGGATAGATGTGGAGGGCTCCTCTTGCTCTTGGCCTCCCACCGAGTCGTACTCCTCGCGCATGCTTGGCCTCCTTCTCGTGATCACCGGCTCCCACCGGGTGTTGTGGCTCGTTCGCCTCGACCTCCAATCATGCCGACTTAGCCTTCGCCCGGATCGGTCTCGGCCGATCGAGTTCCGGTTTTGTCGGCTCCCTTCCGTAATCGTAATCAGCCGTTACATGTTTGTCTGAACAAATCCGGCCTTGCCGGCTCTTCTTCGGTTTGGGCCCGGTTGATTGGACCCTGCTCCAATCTTCTTCCGCGTCGTCTTCCGGTTGTGTCGGATTATCAACCGGTTCACCTTCCGGTCGGGTTGCTTCTCGAATCTCTCCTCTTTGCCTCTCCCGACCTCTCCGTCAGTCCTCTTGTACATGCCCGTTCCGGGCCTCACATCCTCATCTTCGTACATGTTCGCTCCGGGCCACGCCTCCTCACGGCCACCGCCCTTCTCTCCGGTCTTATGTTGGCATTCGAGCGCAACCGCCTTAGTCTCCGGCCCCGGTGTCGAGGGGTCTCTCCTCCGTCCGTTATGACCTTCCTCGTCGTCGTTTCGATCGTCCGCTTTGCCGCTGCCACCTTCCGTCTCTCCGGTCTCACATGGGCTCTCGGGGCCGACCGCCGAAGTCTCTAGAATAGGTGTAGGAAAAGTCTCGGTACCGTCACTTGCCGATGTCATGTTTGTAGCCACGTTCGTTCGGACGCCGTGGTCTGTGGCTATCTCGTCCCCGGTTATGCAAGCCTCGGTTACGCTTGCTACCTCCTCGTCCTCGTCCTCGTCTCGGTTACCCGTCTTGCCGTCGCCACCGCCCGTCGCTCTAGGACTCACGCCGGCACTCGGGCCGACCGCCGGAGCTTCTAGGACCGGTGTGGGTAAGGACCCGGCACCCCCACTCGTTGTGTCCGTAGCCACTTCTGTCCGGATGTCGTTGTCCGCGGCTACCCCGCCTCCGATCGCGCAAGCCTCCATTACGCTTGCCGCTGTCTCTTCCATGTCGTCGTCTCGGTTGCCCGCCTTGCCACCGCCACCGCCCGTCACTCTAGGTCTCAGGTTGGCACTTGGGCCGACCGCCGGAGCCTTTAGGGCCAGTGTGTGTAAGGTCGCGGCACCGCCGCTTGTCTCATCCCCACTCAAAGGTTCGGGCCACCATGTCCCGAATCCATAGTTACCGGCCTCCATGGCCATCCCTTCACTGCAAGGCAAGAGGGTCGCTTGCTCCGCAGCCTCTCCCATGTCGTCGTTGTATGCTCTTCCGGCCTCCATATAGGCCCCGTCTTCTACGCTTAGGGAGGATTCTTCCTCTGCATCCTCCGATTGCCTCCGGCCTGACTCCATAATAAGCCCTTCTTCAGCTTCGACTTTCCCCTTCACAAGCTCGCATGCATCCCGTATTAGTGCTTCTAGGTCAAGCTCCTCCGAAACGTTTTGCGTTGAGCTCTCTTGTGGTGGTAGTGTATAGTCACTCGCCGCTCCCTCTTCTCCGCCACTTGCGAGCCGTGTTGTGGCCGACCGCCTCGCATCATGTGGCCGACACACCCATTCCACCTCGGACCACTCCTCGGTGAGACCATGCGTTACATAATCATCTTAAAGCTCGAATAAGATGTCCATCCTCTCCTCTTGATGGATCGTCTTCAAAAATAGGAGGACTTTGTCCGCCCCCACCGATCTCCGATCTCGCTCCGAGAGTTGAGAGAAACGGTGCTCGAACTCTCGGAATGCATCCATCACGCTCCGATGGCGTTCCATCGACGCCACCCATCGGTCCAACTCATGCTGACCTCGCCCCTCCGGTTTCGCATACCCATACGCTTCCAATAGGGCTCCCTCCAAGGACACCCACGACTCGTGAGCTTCTCGTAGCTCCTTGACCTCTTTGTGCACCGATACGGCCGCCGCTCAAGGAAAATACTCTAGCCGCATCGCCTCGTCCACGCCCCCTTTCGCCATCTCGGCCTTGTAGGCTCCCAAAAATTTTGGAACCTCATTCCCATTGAACCGGCTGACTCGATCGACCACCCTTTCGACGGCTTTTTGAGCCACATCTCGCTTCGCCATCTTCCGTTCGGCTTCCATCACGATCTTTGCCATCATCTCCTCGAAGTCGAAGTCTTCTTCCATCTTCATGCTCCCTTGCCGCCCTTCACGTCGGGTTCACCAAAGATGTCGTGTTGTTACGCGCGTGCGTGTAGAAGGGGCGGGACCACGGGGGTCTTGGACTAGGGAGTAGAGGAGAAAGAATAAGATATGAGAAATGGAAGCTTAACACCGGATGAGAAGATGAAGAGTAGCACATAAGCATAGACCAAAATAGATGGAAGCAAGATCCACACCAAGATATATTAAAGTGAACGATTGATTACAACGATGGTGGCCGCATGGACCGCACCAAAACTATGAGAAAACCCTAACCGGGGATGAAGAAGGAGACCCTAAACGAATCCCTAACCCTAAAATGGTAAGAACTCTACACTAAGTGGTATACCTTTCATACGCAAAATAGGAAACCCTTCATAAGTGACCCCTCCCTTCCTTTTATAGCCCAAGGAGGGAGGGACCTTACAATGTGGGACAAAATTTCCCCTCTTATTTCTATACACCATTTCCTAGTACACGTGTGCACATGTTGCACACCACCGACTTGCCCTTTCCACCCCGGTTTCCGCCTATGGACGAAAATCTTAACGACAACGTCAAACCACATGACATGCCACAAGGAGTGGTTCTCGTACCTGGAAAAAATGGATGCAACCGGGAGTAGTCGCAACCGGAGACAACACTCCGCATCCGATTGCGAATGTTGGTGAAGTTCCCCTGAGCCATGTCGGGCAGAAAGGGAAACTCATGAGCGTGTTACACGTCCTTACAATCACGAAGAATCTGGTGTCGGTCGGTCAGATCATTGACCAGGGGATGCAAGTCCAGTTCACGCATCTCGGGTGCTTCATCGAGAAAGAAGGCCGAGTTATTGCGCAAGGGTGCAGAAACGGTGGCACCGCAATGTTCGTGTTGAGAGACAAGCTCAACATCGGCCGGATCGGCTGAAGAATACGAGGACCAGATCGGTTGGGACCGATCGGTTAGGCCGAGTGCGTAAACCGGGAGGCCGTTAGGAAAGATATTCCGTGAGGAATATATTTGGGAGTTGGTGTAGGAGCTCTTAAAGAGCATTGAAATACGGTAAGTACTTCGGTCAGTCCTTCGAGGACTTGTATAAAAGTGTTCATGGAACACACATATGTATAGAGTAGTGAATCGAGATCTTTTGTTGAATATAGTTCTTGTGTTTTCTCTCTCTCACTCTCTCTATCTCTCCCACGTATACTGTGTAAGCTCAAGCTCTCCATTAAACCTGAGTTTTATTCCTTGTGTTCGGTCTTCATAATTCCTTCCGCACGTTACTTTTTACATGGTATTAGAGCGCGAGGGTTGAGAACCTCTCTGCAGCCGACACAGCTTGACGAAGAAGAACAAGAAGAACGATGGATAGAGGCATGGCGAGATCGCTTCCAACAGAGAAGCTCGACAGAACCAACTATGCGTCTTGGTCTTACAAGATGCACCAGTAGCTGCTCGGGCACGGCTACTGGAGTTATGTCGAAGGAGCTAATGATGCGGCACCCGAATCGACACACAGAGACTTCTCGTCGTGGGAGCAATCGGCGAGCAGGGTATTATACTGCTTCGCGTCGTGTGTGGGCGAACAACTATTGAGCTATGTTCGGGATGCAAAGACGCCGAAGGGTGCGTGGGAAAATCTGAAGAAGATCTTCGCCACGAGCACCACAGCCAGGAAGCTTCAGCTCCGACAGGAGTTGAGCAACCTACGACAACGCGACTTGTTGGTGGCGGACTATACCTTGAAGATTAAGGATATCTACGACTCTGTCGCCTCCATAGAGGTGAACATCGAGGAGAGCGAGATGGTCCAGATCTGTCTTGGAGGTTTGGCGTCGAAGTTCGGAGCGTTCTGGACGGCTGTGTGTACCCGGGAGAATACGTCGTCCTTTTTCGACTTACAGTCAATGCTCCTGATAGAGGAGAACAACGCGGGTGCGTCTACAAGCACGCACACCGACAGCAGAATGTTGCACACGGAGGGAGATAGGCCCCGTGGACGTGGAGGACGAGGCGAGTCGGCGCGCAATGGAGGCGGCCGACGAGATCAAGGAAGGAGGCACCGAAGTGATGCCGATAGCAACTCCGGACCCTCCGGAAACAGGGGGAGTCGAAGTGATGAGAACTGGCAAGGGAATGCCATCGTGGAGTGCTGGTACTGTGGCAAGAAAGGCCACAGGGAAAGTGAGTGCTCGAAGAACTGCGCCGATTCGGAGAGAACCGGTTCCAGAAACGGCTTCGGACATACCGACAAGGTAAATCGGCAGTGATCACACTACGCCGAAGACTCCGGGAGAGCCACAGAAGGGTCTGCCTTCGTGACGAGACACGAAGCAAAGTCAATGAAACGGATCACCCCGAGATCGGATGAGGTGTGGTACGTAGACTCCGGCATGTCAAACCACATGAAGAGCCATAAGCAGTGGTTCTCGTACCTTGAAAAACCGATACAACCTGGAGTAGTCGCAACTGGAGACGACACTCCGCATCCGATCGCGAATGTCGGAGAAGTTCCCCTTAGCCATGTCGGGCAGAAAGGGAAACTCATGAACGTGCTGCACATTCCGACAATCACGAAGAACTTGGTCTTGATCGGACAGATCGTCGACCAAGGGATGGAGGTTCGGTTTACACACCTCGGGTGCTTCATTGAGGAAGAAGGCCGTGTGATTGCGCAAGGGCGCAGAGACGGGAGGATGTTCATCCTCGACTCCACTAACGGCGGCACCGCAATGTTTGCGAAGGGAAGAAAAACCGAGTCGAGCATCCACTTGTGGGACAAGCGGATAGGCCACGTCAACTACCAGCGGCTTCAAGATCTGCAATCGAAACAGGTTGTGTTCGGATTGCCCAAATTTAGTGGCTGAAAGGCACAAATTTGTGAAGCCTGCCAGCTCGGGAAGCAACACCGACTTCCTTTCCCCAACGAGCAAAACCGGAACCAGAATAAGCTCGACCTTATACACTCTGATGTATGGGGGCCGGCACAAAACGTTAATCTGGGTGAGAGCGGATATTTCGTCTCCTTCATGGACGACCACACGCGGCACACGTGGATCTACCTCATTGAGAGGAAGAGCGAAGTCTTCGACTGTTTCCGGGACCTCAAAGGGTTCGTGGAAACGGAAACGGGACGAAACATCAAGTGCCTGCGGTCGGATGGCAGGAAAGAGTACTTTTTTGGTCAATTCAATGGTTATCTACAACAAATGGGAATTCGGCGCGAATTCAGTTGTAGATACACGCCAGAGCAGAACGGCGTGGCCGAGAGGAAGAATCGGTCAGTTGTGGAAGCGGCACGGGCAATGGTGGAGGAGAAGAGCTTGCCCAAGTTCTAGTGGGCCGAGGCGGTAAGGACCTCGGTATACATCCAGAACCAGATCGGAGACAAAGTGTAGGCGCACGAGTTGTATTTCGGAACGAAGCCGAACTTGCGACACTGGAGGGTTTTCGGTAGCATTGCGTATGTGCATGTACCGAAGGAGAAAAGGAGGAAGCTAGACGCAAAGGCCGAGAAATGCATCTTAGTCGGTTACTCGGACGAGCAGAAGGGTTATAAGTGCTATAACCCTCACACCAAACAAGCGCTTGTTATCCGCGACGTTGTGTTTGACGAGTCCGCGTCCTGGTACCAGCCCCCGACTCCGAACCCCGACTCCAATTCGAGCTCCATCGATGAGGTCAGCGAGGCCGAGATGCCTCCGGATGATCTCGAAATCGAGACTCGCGAAGAGCCGGCGACTGAGTCGGTACGACCAGTCCGATGAAGAGCCGGCGAGTAGTGGAGACTCGGCCGTGCATTGCCCGCGCAGGAAGCCGAAGAGACGCCTTACGCGCAAAGAGAAAGGGAAGAAGAAGGTGTTGGATTCCGGCACGGATAGGAACGAGTCAGACCGACGCGAGTCCGACTCCGAGGGAACCGGTGATGGGTCTTTAAAGGTGAAGACCGCATCAACCAAGAAGGCCTCGACATCGGCTAATGTGAGATTACGTTGATCTACCCGCTAGAAGAATCCTGTTGTGCGGTTCGGATACAACGAGTACATGGCGCATCATTATGCGTACATGACCCGTTTAGCGGAAGTGCGTGAGCCGGAGAGCTACGCAGAAGCGGCTAAAGACGCAAATTGGCGTGCCGCGATGGAGGAAGAGATCCATGCATTGGCGGAGAAACAAACCTGGGATCTGGTTGACGCACCAAGAGGGGTAAAACCGATCGGGTGTAGGTGGGTGTACAAGGTCAAGTACAACACCGATGGCTCGGTCAACCGGTACAAGGCTCGGCTAGTGGCAAAGGGCTACACGCAGAAACACGGCATCGACTACGATGAGAGGTTTGCGCCGGTCGCGAAAATGACGATCGTCCGTGTTTTGCTCGCAGTAGCTACGGTGAAGGGGTGGCACTTACATCAGATGGATGTAAAGAATGCGTTCCTGCAAGGTGACCTTGAGGAACAGGTGTACATGGTACAGCCCCCCGGATTTCACTCTGGAACGAACTCCCTCGCCTCCATGCCGACTGAAGAAGTTCCTTTACGGACTGAAGCAAGCCCCGCGTGCCTGGAACGCGATGATCACGCAACAACTGCGTTGGATGGGCTTCGTCACGTCAAAACCAGAGTCTTCCCTGTTCATCCGGAAAGGTCGACTCAGACTGGTTAGTATTTTACTATATGTTGATGACTTGGTCATCACCGGCGCCGACCTACGTGAAATCGACCGCGTGAAGCTCCAGCTTGCGGCATCGTTCGACATGAAGGATCTGGGGGACCTTCATTACTTCCTCGGGATCGAAGTGATCTGTACCCCCGAAGGCATATTGATCAGCCAACGTCATTACGTGTTGAGTATGCTCTTCAAATTCGGGATGGCTGATTGTAACTCAGTCTCGACTCCTCTGGACAGAACCGTCAAGCTTCGTCCCGATACGGGAACGGTATGTGACCCGACGAGGTTCCAACAAATTGTCGGAAACCTCATATACTAGACCATCACCCGACCCGACCTCAGTTATCCGATTGGAGTGATCAGTCAGTTCATGGCGCAACCTACTGAGGAGCACCTTCAATGCGCGCAACGCATACTTCGGTATGTCAACGGCACTAAGGACCGGGGACTGCTATATGGGACCGGTGCAGTCGTGGAGTTAGTCGGCTACACCGATGTTGATTGGGCTAGCAACGCCGCCGATCGCCGATCCACGTCCGGATACGCGTTCTCCCTCGGGAGTGCCGCGATCGCGTGGAGCAATAAGAAGCAGCCGACAGTTGCACTGTCGAGCACCGAAGCTGAGTATCGAGGAGCGGCTGCCGCGACATGCGAAGCCATATGGTTGAAGCGGCTACTTAAGGACCTACAAGAGGAGGTGTCAAATCCGACGACGATCTACTGCGACAACCTCAGCAGCATCGAGCTCGCGAAAAACCCTGTTTTCCACGCACGGACCAAGCACATTGAAGTGCACTACCATTTCGTCCGTGAGCGTGTCCTTTCCAGTGAAATCGAACTTTAGTACGTTCCGACGGATCGGCAGACTGCTGACATCTTCACTAAGCCCCTTGGTCTGGACAAGTTGCGGCAATTCTTCGGTGCGCTCGGATTGCGTCACCTCGACGTGCCAAACTTGAGGGGGAGAATAGTCCCGAACGACCAAGCAAAGCAGCAGGAAAGGAGTGGAGGCTGCGACACTGAGTCTGTTGACTCGGTTGTTGAGTTCGACTTCGGATCGGCTGAAGAAGCCGAGGGCGGACCCGCGGAAAAGTCCGAAAGCGGACAGAAGGGGAGCAGCCGAAGGAGAGAGCCGAAGCCAACCACGCATGGGGAAGATGACGCCACCGAGGGAGAGAAGACCAAAGACGAGTTGGAGACAGCGAACTCGGACGGGAGCGAAAACCGATCGGAGGTAGCCGAGTCGGTTCGGATGTTCGATTCAGATACGCTGAATCAACCGAGGCCCAAGCGGAAGAAAAGGCAGCAGGAGAAGCGTGAACACTGCAACAGCAGAAGAGCTGATAAGGGCCGCATGAGCAGACAAGCTGACCGGAAGGGTCGAAGCGCGCAGAGTCGAACAGGTCAAGGAGTGCGAGTGAGGCGTGAAGCCAGGAGGAACTGGAGCTGTGAGCCCGAGGATCCCGAAGAGCCTCGAGTTGAGCTTGAGGGGGAGTGTTGAGAGACAAGCTCAACATCGGCCGGATCGACTGAAGAAGCCGAGGACCGGATCGGTTGGGACGGATCGGTTAGGCCGAGTGCGTAAACCGGGAGGCCGTTAGGAAAGATATTCTGTGAGGAATATATTTGGGAGTTAGTGTAGGAGCTCTTAAAGAGCATTGAAGCACGGTCAGTCCTTCGGTCAGTCCTTTGAGGACTTGGATAAAAGTGTTCTTGGAACACACATATGTATAGAGTCGTGAATCGAGATCTTTTGTTGAATATAGTTCTTGTGTTTTCTCTCTCTCACTCTCTCTGTCTCTCCCGCGTATACTCTGTACGCTCAAGCTCTCCATTAAACCTGAGTTTTCTTCCTTGTGTTCGGTCTTCATACTTGCTTCCGCACGTTACTTTTTACAGTTTGCAAAAGGACAAAAAGTCGAGTCAGATATCGACTTATGGCACAAGCGGATAAGCCACGCCAACTATAACGGCGTCAGGACCTGCAATCGAAACAAGTTGTGTTCGGATTGCCCAAATTTAGTGGCCAGAAGGCATAAATTTGTGAAGCTTGCCAGCTAGGCAAGCAACACCGACTTCCTTTCCCAAATGAGCCTAACCGGAGCCGGAACAAGCTCGACCTAATACATTCCGATGTATGGGGGCCGGCACAGAACATTAGTCTTGGCGGGAGTCCATATTTTGTCTCCTTCATCGACGACTATACGCGGCACACGTGGATGTACCTCGTCGAGAAGAAGAGTGAAGTCTTCAACTGTTTCCGGGACCTCAAAGGGTTCGTGGAAACAGAAATAGGACGAAAGATCAAGTGCTTGCAGTCGGATGGTGGAAAAGAGTACTTTTCCGGTCAATTTATTGGCTATCTGCAACAGATGGGAATTCAACGCGAATTCTGTTGTAGATACACGCCGGAGCAAAACGGCGTGGCCGAGAGGAAGAATCGGTCGGTTGTGGAAGTGGCGCAGGCAATGCTGGAGGAGAAGAGCTTGCCCAAGTTCTATTGGGCCGAGGCGGTACGAACCGCGGTCTATATCCAGAATCGGATCGGAGAAAAGGTGTCGGCGCATGAGCTATACTTCGGAACGAAGCCAAATCTACGACACTTGAGAGTCTTCGGTAGCATTGCATATGTGCATGTACCGAAAGAGAAACGGAGGAAGTTGGACGCGAAAGCCGAGAAGTGTATCTTGGTCGGCTATTTGGACGAGCGGAAGGGTTATAAGTGTTATAACCCTCGCACCAAACAAGCGCGCGTGAGCCGCGATGTTGTGTTTGACGAGTCCGCATCCTGGTACTGGCCTCCGACTCTGGACCTCACCTCTAATCCGTGTTCTGACGATGAGGTCAGCGAGGCCGAGATGCCTCTAGATGAGCCTGAAATTGGAACTTGGGAAGAGAGTCCGATTTCGTTTCGGTTAAGCGGACCGGATGGACGACTGAGTCGGTTCGACCAGTCCGATGAAGAGTCGGCTTACGCACAAGGAAAAAGGGAAGAACAAGGTGTCAGATTACGACACGGAAAGGAATGAGTCGGATTGACGTGAGTCCGACTCTTCAAGAGCGAAGTCCGCGTCGACTAAGAAAGCCTCCACATCGGCTAATGAACAAATACGCCGATCTACCCGGCAGAAGAACCCTGTTGTGCGGTTCGGATACAACGAGTACATGGCGCATCACTATGCGTACATGACTTGTGTAGCGGAAGTGCGTGAGTCGGAGACCTACGCAAAAGCGGCGAAAGTCGCGAATTGGCGTGCCGCACTGGAGGAAGAGATGCGTGCATTGGCGGGGAATGAAACCTGGGACCTAGTTGACGCACCAAAGGGTGTGAATCTGATTGGATGTAGGTGGGTGTACAAGGTCAAGTACAACACCGACGGCTCGGTCAACCAATACAAGGCCCGGTTAGTAGCGAAAGGTTATGCGCAGAAACACGACATCGACTACGATGAGACGTTTGCGCCAATCGCGAAGATGACGACTATCCGTGTTTTGATCGCGGTAGCTGCGGCAAAGGGTTGGCACTTACATCAGACGAATGTAAAGAATGTGTTCCTGCAAGGTGAGCTTGAGGAACAGGTGTACATGGTACAACCCCCCGGATTTCACTCTGGAACGAACACTTCGGCGGTGTGCCGATTAAAGAAGTCCCTTTACGGACTAAAGCAAGCCCCACGTGCCTGGAACGCAAAGATGACGCAATGATTGCGTTGGTTGGGCTTTGCGACGTCAACATCGGATTCCTCACTGTTCATCTGGAAAGGTCGACTCGGGCCGGTTAGCATTTTACTTTATATTGATGACTTGGTCATCACTGGCGCTGACCTAGGTGAGATTGACCATGTGAAGATCCAACTTGCGGCATCATTCGACATGAAGGATTTGGGGGACCTTCATTACTTCCTCAGGATCGAAGTGATGCGCACCCCCGAAGGCATACTGATCAGCCAACGGAATTACGTGCTAAGTATGCTCTTCAAATTCGGGATGGCCGACTGTAAGTCCGTCTCGACTCCTCTGGATAGAACCGTCAAGCTTCATCCCGATTCCAGGAAGGTATGCGATCGGATGAGGTTTCGACATATAGTCAGAAGCCTTATATACTTGACCATCACCTGACCAGATCTCAGCTACCCGGTCATGGTGATTAGTCAGTTCATGGTGCAAACGACCGAGGAGCACCTTAAGTGTGCACAACGCATACTCCGGTACGTTAGTGGCACTAAGGATCGGGGGCTACTATATCGGACCGATACTGCCGCGCAGTT
>NW_028230869.1:0-25855 GCF_043228905.1 Azolla caroliniana | reverse complement strand
ACATGACTCAAAGGGACCTCTCCGACATGCTCGATCGGGTGAGGAGTGTCATCTCCGGTTGTTTCGGTTCCTCCAAATATGAGAACCACTCTTCGTGGCTTGTCATATGGTTAGATGCTCCGGAGTCAACATACCACACTTCCTCCGATGTGGAAGTGGTCATCTTCATCGAGTTCGTCTTATGTTTGATTACGAAGGCTGCCCTTTTCTGGTCTTTCTAGATCCTGATTTGTTTGAATCAGTGCGCTTCTTCCAACACTCGCTCTCTCGGTGTCCTTTCTTGCCACAATACCAACATTTTGTTTTGGTTTCCGATGCCGCCTTGACTCCCCCTACTCGTGGAGGGTCTCGCACTACTCTCGGCACTACTCTCGGCACTATCTCCATGCCTTTGATTCTACTCTTGTTGGCCGCCGCTATTGCGTGCCGAACCACCTCGTCCTCCACGCCCATGGGTCGATCTGTCTCTGTGTACATCCGACTATCCAATTGAGTGGTCTTGGACCCACTCACGTGGTTTTCTTCAACCATCAACATTGATTGCTAGTCAATGAAGGATGGTGGCTTCTCCCGGGTGCAAATCATTGTCTGGATAGGCTCGTACCTCTGCGCTAGACCACTGAGGCAGATCTAGACCATCTCTTCTTCATCCACCGTTACATTGATGGAACCTAATGCGTCACAGATCTCCTTTATCTTAGTGGTATAATCCGTAACCGACATATCCCTTTGTCGGATGTTGTTGAGCTCTTGTCGGAGCTGCAACATATAGGCTGTGGTAGTGGTGGTGAAAATCGTTTTGGGATTTTCCCAGGCCTCCTTCGACGTTTTCACATCTCTGATGTAGCCAAGCATCTGGTCGTGCACACAGGACACGAGCCAGTATAGAAGTCTACTCGCTCCTTGATCCCATGACAAGAAGTCCTTGTGTGCCGACTCCAGCGCTACTTCATTCGCTCCTTCGAAATAGATCTAGTAACCGTGTCCGAGCAGGTACTGGTGCATCTTGTGAGACCAAGATGCATAGTTGCCTCTGTCGAGCTTCTACGTTTGAAGCGGGCTAGCCGTTCCTCTGTCCATCTTTCTTCAGGTTGTTCTTACCCGGAAGTTAGGTTTTCTTCTAGTTTTCTCAGGTATCGTGTCGGTAACAGAGGATTTTCAACCCTTGCACTTTGATACCATGTAAATATTAGCGTGTGGAATCTAACAAACACAACCGCCTCTGTCGGATAGCAAGAGAAAATGGAACTAAGGTTTAATGGAAACTTCACAGAACACAAAGAGAGTAGAACAACATAAAACTCTAATTTAAAAAATACTCCAAGAGTCTATACATATAAAGGACTGATAGAAGTACTGACAAGTAGTTCAGTGCTCGTATAGAGCATCAGACACTAACTCCTCGGATAACTACATAATAGTCTAGGAGTGTAGACCTCCAATGGCCTACTGTTACCGATTAAGAACACTGTCTACGCTCAGTCCTTCGAGGTAGACCTCAAGGTGACCGTGTTAAAAGGAATAGAACCTTCGTACCGTAAATCGTAATGGGATACTCCCTCGTATCCTAGTAGCGTATAAGGGAGACGTCTACAACTGAACTCTTTAGGAAGTGCGCTGGGATCCGCGCTTACACCTACACCCTTACGATTAACAGTACGCAACAGAGAAACCAAGAATGCAACAGAGAAAGCCACAGATATGCACAGATATCCGAGAAGATAGTAATTTATTAGAAAAACGCTCTATACTCCAAAATTACACACTACCTCTTACAGAGGATTTCTGCCCTTTATATACACAGGGTTTTTAGCCGTTCACGCTTCCCGCGTGAACCATTACATTTGTTTGTTAACGCTTTAAACACGTTCGCGTTCACAAGTGGAAGGATCGCGCATAAATGGAAGGATAAGGGAAATTTTAGGGGTTTTTCAATGATTTTACAAAACACATTGATACCAGTATCATACAAGTTCAAACATACTATGAAAAAGGTTAAAAATCCACTATTTTCGTGATTTAGAAGTAACTAAAAAAAGACGAATTTCAAAAACATACATTCTCAATTTATATCACCAACTTTACAACCAATGTTATTTTATAAGAAACGATTTTTGGGAAATCATAAGAATTCAAAACACATGATTTTATATTACTCGATTTGTTACAAGCGGAATGTAGTTACACTTAATAGCCAAATATACATTCATGATCACTCCTTTACGGAGAATCACTACTATAACTAATATACAATGACGATTCCTCCTCATCATCCTCGGATGTACCAATCAGTGCATTATCTTCGTCATAAACCAAATGGTTTGACTCTAGATTATATGTAGCAGATCTCGTTTGCCTTTGACTCGAGCCACCTTGTAGACCTGGTAATTTTTCTTTTATTATATCTATTGTTGACTTCCTTAATCGTCCGGCTTTTGTAAGTGTGAAGTCGTACACGATGATATCCACATCAGAGATATCAAGGGTCGAGGTGTTACGAATGTTTCGCTTCCTCTTCCTACCTCCCCTTCTTGTTTGGCATTCAATCATCTCCAATGTATACTTACCTGTAAAAGCATTTGCACTTCTAGTGTTGTACCAATGAACATTTATAGACTTGATCGTGTTATCTATTTCATGCATTAGCACTTCTAGAATTTTACCAACCCAAAATTGGTGGCCATGTGAGTTCTCATCAGCCGGCGTTGCAATCAACATCCCCGCGGTGAGCTCTTGCAAATTTCCTTGCCATCTAGCTTCGGCTGCTTTGGTCATCCTTGGTCCCACATAAATGTCTCTTTGTTGTGGATGGACCAAGCTGTCATTAATCGCATTTACTAGTCGCTCCGGACTTCTATTTACGCGATCATGTTGCAGCGACCATGTGAATGGCGTTTCCAAATTCCAATTATCAACAGATACACAATTGTCTATAATTTCTTTCTGATCACTATAAAATACATCCCACCATGACGTGTCTTGTTGTGCGGCATATTTCTTGGCGGCCTCAATATGTTTTCTTTTTTCTTCTAAGGCTTGGAGCCATGACCGTTTTTGTTCTAATACCAAGTCGCTCTGCAACTGTCCTTTCTTCTCAATTGGCATTTGCTTAGCTCCATGGACAATTGTACTCGGCATACAAAGTAATAACTGGCAACCACCTTTAGGTTCCCATGTTGTAGAAGATGAATATTGTTTAGCATACAAAAGTGTAGAACCACTTATTCCATTTTTCTTTATCAAAAAAATGTGATTGAAACTTATATTGTTTAACTGAGCAAGCACTTTAACATTCCCACCACCCCCATCTAATATATATCTCTTAAAGTCATATACCTCCTTCAAGTGTAACACTTTTGGGCGTGGTGTATATGCATCACAAATGACATCAAATAGTTTAGGTAAAGTGAAAGCATCATGCCGAGACAACTGTCTGGAGAATGTGCTAAACATCTGATCTATATGGTCATGTGTGTGGCCAACCAAAAGGAAATTGACTTTCACTTTCCTAAACAATTCTAGGTTGACCAACATACTTAGATAGCCAAATACAGTTGAATTTTTGTTCTCTCTAGCAGTATTGTCCAATTGAATGTATAGAACAGGGGGGAAAGGTTGTCCCCAAGACATCAAAACTCGGTGAATCACTGTAACTGTTAGGTTAGGGTCATTGTGAACATTGGGGTAAGTAATGAAGACGTGAGGTCGAACAGACCTATTATAAGCCAAGCATCCCACCAAGTGCATTTGAACAAGGCACTCATCATTGACATCTTTGGGGAGCCTCCGCATATGCGGCAAGCATGTCTTCTTCTGGTCCATGCCATCTATCATTAAGCACATGTATTGTTCAGGCCTCTTCAAACACTT
Source organism: Azolla caroliniana (assembly GCF_043228905.1). NCBI lineage: Eukaryota > Viridiplantae > Streptophyta > Polypodiopsida > Salviniales > Salviniaceae > Azolla > Azolla caroliniana. The sequence continues at coordinate 21,985 of NW_028230869.1, read as the reverse complement.
CTCTCTATGATGCATCGCCTTCCTTCGTTCTAAGGATTGTGCCTCGCGATGCTCTTGTAGTAACTTCTTACTCGTATCCTTTTCCATTGATGTCTTTGCACCTTTAGCCAAACTTTTAAGATTTGCACAAATGGAGCAATAACCCATACGTACTTTACGAGGAATAATAACATTTGAAAACCGAGCTCTCCATAATCTTGTGAATTGGCTATAGGTGATAGACTTATTACGTGAGCCCAACATTTCAGATCGATAGACATCATAAACTTCCCGACGGGTATAATTATCAGAAAGATGCATCCTACCTGTAGTGGGCATTACTTCACAATTTAACTGAAAGTAAGTTTTCATCCAGCCAATAGCTAGTCTTCCAATTGCACCTTTCATACTTGGAACCTCTTTACAATTGAGCATCTGATCCCCGCTAAGTAGACGTTGTTGTACTCTATGTAGCCGCATGTTACTAACACATAACACAATTTTGAATGCAACTCTACATATCTGTTGCGCATGGAAGATATAATACTCGAATGATACTTTGATCCCCGTACATTTGTCAGATACTAGTTGCATATGTGATCCGAGGTAAGTGTCTTGCTCATCACCGGTCATCGAAAAATAGTATCGCCTTAATTCTCGCAACTTTGATTTTCCAATCATAGACATACAACCACGGGCACAACATATTTTGTTGACATCAAATCCAATCTGTTTATCTGATGTCACCAAGCTAAATCTAGCCAGACGAATTCTTCGTGGGATTCTTCTAATATGCATAGGGCTCCCAGATTTCTCTTCCTGCATAGAGGTTGGTGTAACCTTGTTACAGTCTAATTCTCTGTTCTGACCATCGCCAATGTTATTCAATGTTTCCTGGGCACTTCCTTCATTCCCGGTATCTTTATTAATATCGTATTCTTCAATAGAGAACTCTTCACATGTGTCATTATTTGCATTCCCTGTAGATGAGCTCAGACAATATTCTTCGATAGAATTTGGTGAGTCGGTCGAAAGACAATATTCTTCAATCGAATATGGTGACTCTGTTGATAAACAATACTCTTCAGTAGAAAACGATGTGTCTGATGACAAACAATATTCTTCAATCGAGAACGGTGAATCTTCACTCATGGCTTAAGGTCTAGATAGGGCTCTCTAAGTTATACTCCTCTCTAACCATATACTCCTCCCTAAACATAAACTTCTCTCTAAACAAAAGCCAAATCAATAGAATGTCTATATTATGTAATATTCTATTAAAATACAATACATCTAAAAATTATTTTTAATAAAGTAATTTAACTTAAATTATCAATCATTATATAAACTAGATCTAAATGATGTTAAATCAAGTAAAATATAAAACTAATCATTAACAAGCCTTGAATATGTTGGATTAATGTTAAAATCATTGGCTAATTAATGACACCCATTTTGATATAGAACGTCTCACTCATTGATTCTTTAAGGCTCACCATTTTAATTATTAGACTTATCAATCATTGGTTAATTCATGCCCACATCTTTAATACATAACTATTGAGAGTCATAAAAATTTTTGCTTTTAGTAATCAATCATTGGTACATTCATGAACCTCTATCATTGTCTCCTTCATAACCTTTGAAGTGATTGTAGGTTGTTATGAGTATAAAAGATTGATCAATATATTAGTTTGACTTTGTAATCATTAATACAATCATAAGTTACTATAGTTAATGTGACTATGGTTACAAACTAACTATCCTCAAAGTTACCAACATTGGTTAAGATAACTATGGTTACTTTAACCATGGGTTCAATCCCTATAAATAGGAAGACCTCATCATATTTCACTCACCAGAGCGTACAGAGCATACAGAGCACTCAGAGCACTCAGAGCACACAGAGCACACAGAGCACTCAAGGCACAAAGCACGAAAGCGCGATCTCCGCCTCCACACAACACGATCAACCATGTCTTCCAAGAGAGTCGAGCGCGAGGAGTCCAGGTAGGCCTCTGACACTGTGGACATTTTTGTAAATATGTTTCGTTTCCCGAAAAACTCGATACGGCGTATCGAGTTCATGTATACAATACAAATATTTATACACGAACTCGATACGGCGTATCGAGTTCGTGTGTAAATATTTGTATTGTATACACGAACTCGATACGCCGTATCGAGTTCGTGTTTAAAGTAAAGGTTTTAAACACGAACTCGATACGCCGTATCGAGTTCGTGTTTAAAAGGTCAGTTTTAAACACGAACTCGATACGGCGTATCGAGTTCGTGTTTAAAACCTTTACTTTAAACACGAACTCGATACGGCGTATCGAGTTCGTGTTTAAAACCTATACTTTAAACACGAACTCGATACGGCGTATCGAGTTCGTGTTTAAAACTTACCTTTTAAACAAGAACTCGATACGCCGTATCGAGTTCGTGTTTAAAACCTATACTTTAAACACGAACTCGATACGGCGTATCGAGATCGTGTTTAAAAGGTAAGTTTTAAACACGAACTCGATACGCCGTATCGAGTTCGTGTTTAAAAGGTCAGTTTTAAACACGAACTCGATACGCCGTATCGAGTTCGTGTTTAAAGTATAGGTTTTAAACACGAACTCGATACGGCGTATCGAGTTCGTGTTTAAAGTGTAGCCTTTGAGAGAGAAAAATCGTTTACGGGGTGGAAATGTTATCAAATTGTCTGTCAAAATCAGTCTTTCTATGTTGAGTTTACTTACTTCTAAACAAATACAAGCTCTAATTATAGGTGTTTTTTGACCTACTTTAGCTTAAAATAGTAGAAAATGATCTACAAATTGCATTCAATATGGCAAATTCTCATCAATATAGGTTTAGAATCTATATAAGTCATATCTACTATTTAAAAGAATATATAACCCGTTTTACTTATTACGATATATATTTTCTAGGTTGAATAGCCATGCCTACAATAGATTTTTGAATATGTTACTGCTCCTAGAAACTGTTCTTCATTATAATAACAACTTTAATCTACGTAACTGTCTAACTTATGTTATGGTGGATACTTTCTTAAATAGGTCGTTTGAGAATCTGTCAGACCGACCCGTGAAGAAAATTAAGCTTCGCATACAAGGTTCTCCAATCGAAGCCCAGACCAAGGTAACTCCGGAGTCCATAAAGAGAGGAAAAAAGCTTCTATTTAACGAAGAGACAAAATCTCAGCCCCATAGTGATGTAAGCCAAAAGAAAATTGTCGCCGCTACTGGAGGCGAAGACCTTCCTGACCGAGATCTAACGGACAAGGAATGGTGTATGCAATATATCGACTCAAAGAAAAAAGTCGTATTGTATACATCAAAGAAGAAGGGTGAGGGGCAGCTAGGAAAAGAAACTCCATTTATGTATGGCCGAATTCTACGATTTGACTACGAAGATGCAGATTCGGCCAACATACTGGTAATGATAGAGTGCTCCAAGGGGGTACGCAAAGTGTTCCTTTCAGAAGACCTTTTAGTAAAGGAATCTTGTGGGCCTGAAGTGTTCAAAAAAGCACTTGATAACTCACAAAACCTGATTGTTACCTTGAGGCCTTATATACAAGGCCATGTAACTCTACGAGATGAAGAGCCCTCCCACTTGAAGGCCACTAAAAAGGTATCCAAAGTCCAGTCAAGACCAGCCAAGAAGAAGACAACGAAAATGTCGGATACGGATTCGACAAGTGACAATGAAGAAGAGGATAATAAGGGGACGCCAGGAGCCGAGCTGGCCTCGGGTGTTTTGTCATCCGAGCAGAATAAAATAAGAAGAGAGTTAATGAAACGGAAGCTGGTCAGGAAAGGGCAAGTATTTAATTTGCCTATAACACACATCCATCGGCCCCCTATTGATGAAAAAACAGGTCGAAGACCACTTGAGATTAGAGAGCCTCATCGCATGCATGTTCAAAATCTCAAGAAAAAAATGAAAATTAATCCTCATGCCACAGTGGTGCCTTTTATTGTTATGGTGGATCCTGAAGAATGTGAAACCATTGAAGATTTTGATATTAGAAAGCATGATCAATATAATTATTTTGTCATTGGTGGATCGCATTCAGCAGAGGCACGTCGACAACTTGTCAGAGAACATCCAACCACTTTCTTCTTCAAGTATGCCGAGTGCAAAATATATGTTGGGCTCACAACCGAAGAGGCTAAGCTGTTGGCATGGGACCATAATAATGATAATGACTATAGGCAGAAAATGTCGTCTATTGAGCGAATCCGGTTCTTCCACCACGAGTATTTAGATGTGAAACAAAAGTTTGGTGTGAAGTTACATCCAGGCCTTCGACGTCAATGTCTGCATGAAGTCGGCATTGTGGTAGATGATAATGTTAGGTCCGATGGTCTTCGAAAGTATGAATCTTGGTTTCAATTGGCGTTTAGAGATGGAGAAGTATGGGACCTCCAAGATCAAATCTTCTCAATGTGGGAGAATAAGGAGGTAAAGGGTCAACGACAAAAGAAATGTAGGGTTGACCCTCAACTAGAATTAAAGTCACAAGCCGCCAAGAGAATTGACTTGACAATTGAAGAAGCGGCAGACGACATGAAGCTGTCTCTATGGAGAGCGATGCAAGGTATTAAGGACGAGCAGCTTCTTGTGTCCGTTTTGTCAAGGGTTGTGGCGAAAGATTTAAGCCTTGAAGAAATGGTCACCGAGTTCAATAAGTAAGTCTTTCAAATACTGAAATTGTAGTCTATCTGGTGTAATTCAAAGTTCTAATCTTGATTTCTAATTTTACAGTCATAAGGTGTACATGAAGATCCAAGAAGTAATGATGAAACAACTTGGATGTATAACTTGGGAACAAGTGACCGAGGCGTTATCAGAGTATTTTATTGCATTCAAGGATTGGGTTAGTATTGATATTTTTTCATTACCCTTTCATCATATGTAGAGGTTGCGTAATAATACCTGATGTCCTATTGCTTCTATTAGAAACCGTGTCGAGGCAAGAAACAAGGAGAAGTTAAGGATATACACGATTTCCCTACATCCTTCCTTGCACATCTCGAGCGAGCTAGAAAAGAAAAGGATCGTCGCTTAGTCAAGGCGTACGAAATGGAGGAAGATGGCTCGTTTAAAAAATTTAGCCACAAGAAAGATATTACGAGAGATCTTTACTACAATGTGGTTTGCGGTGATGTCATCGACTTGATCCAGAAGGTGCCAAAGAAGGAATATACGCTAATGATTGCGGATATTCCTTACGGATTTCGAATGGCTGGGTCATCATACGACGATGAACCGTTTAGGTTTAAACAATTGGAGAAGATGGTCAAGGATTTCGCTGAGCTAACGACCGCATCCTTGTGGCGAATAGTTGTCTTTCATAGTATGGACCAAGGGTACTCGGTAGCTCAAGCTTTGAGATCTCGTTGCCATGGCATCGAGAACCTTGCATGGTAAGGATTATTTATAGGTGTCTTTCATTATATTGCAATTCTTAAGGTTGTTGAATCTATTTTTAACTCGATGAATTATTTTTTATAGGATCAAGACCAATGTAAATAGAGGGCCAACTTTTCGGTTCGTTAATGCCATTGAATACATAACGGTTGGCTACTTCGATGAAATTAAAAAACAGAGAATCAAAGAGCATTCTAATGAAGTGGGAGGTTCAAATCTGTTGGTATATCCAGCAGTGACTCGGAAATTGCGACATGTCACCACGACAGAACGGGGACTTGTCAACCCATACCAAAAACCTCAACGACTTATGATGCGCTTGATCGAGATGTTTTCTGTCGAAGGAGACTGGATATTAGATCTCTTTTCTGGCACAGGTATTCCTCGAACTAGGGTAACGATCTTGAGATAACCAATCCCTTTTTTTTCGTTTGACAACTAAATCTTCTTGTTACTTACATCACAGGAACTACGTCAGCATGTGCATTGAAGCTGTTTAGGAATACAGTTGCATTGGAGAAGGACGAGGACCAAGTTATATTTATTAATATGCGGATTAAGGCTTTGTGGGAGTGCCCAGACCAGGATGAGGAGGTCGGTGCAAAGAACCTCGCCAATACAGAAAGGTTTCAACCCGCTTCGCGAGAGCCTATTCCTCCGTTAGCCGGCGAACCGGGAGAGCTAATAGAGCTTGATGATGAGCTTATAGAAGATATTTCGTTGGCCCGGCTAACAGGGGAAACCAATGCACGTATAGCCGAAGACAGTTCTACACAAGATGATGAAGAAAATGACGTAGATGAATTGATTGCTATGTAATAGACTCTATAAAGAATATGACACTGACGATTTGTTAAGATTTCACATTATTAATACAAATTTTGGGTTTTACCTAGTGGATTCTATTCTTTATAATCATCTATATGTTTCAATTTTATTTTTATATACCTCATTAGTAGATTTATGATATTGGTTTCACCGCGTGCATAGCTGACTACCAAACTTATGGAGAAACATGAACTAGCTTAAATGGAGGCTGATTTTGGTCCAAGCTAACCTTAACAGAACATGGCCCTATAATTATTGCCATGACTGTCCATGTTGTTATTATGGATCTTTGTCTTATATTGTTAAAACAGGTCTAGTTTCTATTCCATTGCTGCTTAGATTGTGTAGTGTGTTGATAATGGTTCCAGTTGCGTTATCGTTCGGAGTTTGATCTTGTGTGAATCACCTAAGCAATAGAGTAGATCAATTTTAAATATAGGTATGAAAGCCTAATAGGTTTGTTATTTCCACGACATTATCCTAAAGTTCACTGCCTTACATTGTGCACAATTATATACACATATGGTTTGATCCCATATGAACAAACTGAGGAATAGATTAGATCAACTTTTAATATAAGTATTGAATACTTTAATAAGTTAGTTATTCCAATCACTTATCCTAATGTGCACTATCCTACATTTTCGACAATTACATACATGCACGTATGGCTCAAAGTATAAATTATATCTCATTTTATTAGTATGGATACAAGTACACCTCATAATTTTGTAAAACCTACCTAATTAATATAAGTCTTTAAGTTAGTGTTTCCCTTGTCGCACAATAGTGCCATATTGAGCCATAGTTGAACTTTATTTAGATACATTAACTTATCAACATGTCTAAACTTGCATGATTTCTAATGATCTCCACTCGTAGATCTATCATGTATTTTTATATTTGCAAATTCTTATCAAGTTGAGGAACATGTGATACTAGTGCATCCAATTATTGTAGAGAGGGTGTATTTGCTTCGTTTTAAGAAGATTCTACAAGTGGAATGCGCAATCCTTCCACTTGTGAACGCGAACGTGTTTTTACTACATTATAATATTTTTGCGCTTCTGTCCGTCGGTTACGATTCCATTGGACAACACCTGGCACGCCTGTGGGACAGTGCCATGGCACATCAGACCCATCCCTCTATTCTTCCTCCAAAATATCCCGGATGTTTGGCTCCGCTCCTACGTACTGGTTCGAGGACGATGCAGTGCCCGTAGGAGCGTCATTGCTCAGTTGCCTATCTTGTACTTCCTCGGTCGTCATGGGGGTTTCCATGGCGTAAACTTCTCCCTACGTGGGCGGACCCAGCTCTATTGGCTCATTCCGTTCTACTATGGCTGGCTCTTCCGTCTGCGGGCTCTCGGTAGGTTGAGGCTCTGTCCTATCCGTAACTTCCTCAGTGTTGCCGACCGTAATTGTTATCTCCAGTGAATTGGGCTGAGGTTCCTCCTGTTCAACGGTATCACTTTCTGGTATCACGATGGGCTCCGTTCTTAGACGTGTGTTGCTTACCATAGTTGTCATCTCCGGAGAATTGGGTTGAGGTTCCTGTTGTTCTACGGTTTCACTTTCTGGTATCGTGATGGGCTCCGCTCTTTGCCGCATGCTGCTTGCTTCCATGATTCGGTGAAACATATCGTCCTGACTTTCGCTGAAATCGTCCAGAAGCTGCGCAAGTTCCTCGGAGTGTTGGTCCGCTAGCGTGCGATAATCCTGTGTTTGTTCCTCGCGTACTGCCGCAATGCCTTCCTCATTGAGCTTGTAGAAACCTCGGCCTTCTTTTCTACGGTTTTCCCAGTCCGCCCAGTAGGTATGCAACTCGCCGCTTGTGTTGCCCACGCCATCCAGCCTTTGTCTACCGTTGCTTGTAATTGCGCCGTAAACCTCTCCCGATTTGTTTGAAGAAGTATGCGCACGTTGTTCGTTATGACTTGGCAACGGTTGTGCGCTTCTTCCAGGGTTTTTTTGAGGTTTTCGATTTCATGCTTATTAACCACAACCGCTTCCTCATAATGGTTCTTCATCCTTGCCCATATCTGGGATTCTTTCAAGTGTAATTCCTCCAGCTGGCCCATTTCATTGTTCAGGTGAACTTTGACCTGATGCCTCACCTCCTGCTCTCATATGAGCTGCTTGTCGTACCACACTTTCTTCTTTTCCAATAACTCCTGGAGTCCTGTGATCGCGGCTTCCAACTTTTGGGCTTCCTCCTGTAGTTTGGTGTTTTCTTCTTTCATGCGGGTGTGCTTGCTACCTCCGCTTCGAGTGCCTTCATTGCCTTTCGGCCTTTGGCCCGTATGTCCTTTTCTTTGTCGGAGGATTGGCGGAGTTCGAAGCGGAGGCAGTCAATCTCGGACTTCGCAAGCTGTGTAGCCCTTTTTGCTTTAGCAGCGAAGGCCTGTTGTGCGGCTATCTCCTCTTGTAGGGTTATCGAGGGGTCCTCACCCGCTGTTGGTTCAGGATTTTGCGGTGCCCTAGTAACGCTCTGTTCGAGCTTTGTAAAGCGCTCTTGGCCCTTCTGTAATTGGGCTTGAGTCAACTTGGCTGTTTTCCACATGTTTTTATTCTTGCTAGCCATATCCTTGGCCCCCACACTCACTCTAGCCAATTCCCAATGTACCTCAACCAGGGCCGCATTCAGTGGAGGTAGTTCAATGCCCATATGTCAAATCCCCACATTCTGTTGCTTGCCTACCTTGGCTAGAGACCCTTCATCCTCACTTTCCGTTGTTTGTGTGAGCGCACACTCAATCATCTGTTGTTTTGCGTGCTCCTTCGCCATTCTTTGTGATACCTTAATTTGCTGTGTTGCCAAAAATTCCATGAGTTTGTAAGTTGTTCCAAATTGTAGTAGTGCACTAAACTCATGGGTTGTATCCGGAATGTCCGGGTACTTTAGGACTTCGCTTTCCGCCGTGAGTACACATTTCCCACGCTGCGACTGGGCCGTAATGATCGGCCGTGGTTCCCGGATTATTTTGAAAGTGGTGTTGGGCTCTGTAGTTGCGTAACTGTCAACCAAGGCGGACGTGTCTGCCAAAAATTCCATGAGTTCGTAAGTTGTTCCAAATTGTAGTAGCGCACTGGACTCATGGACTGTATCCGGAATGTCCAGGTACTTTAGGACTTCGCTTTCCGCCGTGAGTACACCTTTCCCACGCTGCGACTGGGCCGTAATGATCGTCCGTGGTTCCTGGATTATTTCGAAAGTGGTGTTGGGCTCCGTAGTTGCGTAACTGTCAACCAAGGTGGTCGTGTCTGCCAAAACATCCATGAGTTCGTAAGTTGTTCCAAATTGTAGTAGCGCACTGAACTCATGGGCTGTATTCGGAATGTCCTGGTACTTTAGGACTTTGCTTTTCGCCGTGAGTACACCTGTCCCACGCTGCGACTGGGCCGTAATGATCGGCCGTGGTTCCCGGATTATTTCGAAAGTGGTGTTGGGCTCCGTAGTTGTGTAACTATCGACCAAGGCGGTCGTGTCTGTTTCTGCGGTTTTGTCTATGTCCGCGGTTGTGTCTTTGACTAGTCTGCACCCATATTTCTGGTCTAGCCTACGCCGTTTTGGCCTCGGGCTTTCTTGGCGTTGTTCGACTTCTTGGTCATGTGGAGCTTCCTCCTTGCTTGCCAACCGTTCTCCTTGTGTTGTTTGCGTGCGGGGCTGGGAAGATTGTGGTTTACCATCCCATTCTGTGGTAGCCAACTCCGCTAACCTCCGTTTCTCGGAATGTGGTGGTGGCGTGGGTTTGCTGGGCTGTGGTGCGGGCAGAACTCGGGGTGGAAATAGTATCGTCAGATACTGTTGTATGATTGGCCTTAGCTTTTTGCCACCCTGATACACGTGCAGGCCTTCCTGTAAAGCTGGTCCCGTAATTACCCCTCAATCGACCACACGCCCTTCAAAGGTGTCAATGATAATGCCTGCCTTCAGCTTTGGCATCCCATAGGCATTTACGTGCAGGTGGCCTACCTCCAACAAGAACTTGGCTATTTCTCGAAAGAAGGGGTCGGGGATTTCCTTTGTCCTGTATGTTTTGGCGGACACCGAATATGCCCTGAAATATCCCTATAGGGTTTCCGCAGGAGGGATGTCGAAATGTTTCTCCCCAATCGATGATAAGTCAAGCTTCTTCTGGATGGTAGTGTTGGTGACTGTGCCTATGTTGAGCTTCCTGGCAATTTCAAGGGTTTAGGGTGAGCAAGTGCCTCGGTGACTTTGATTTATCCATCCAGTCTCTTTTTGAGAAGCCATATGCGCAAGGCGGCGGAAATAGTGATCGGCATCGTAGGTGGAGGAGATTCGTGGTTAGTGGATGATGTTTGCTGGCTATGGCGGGCGCAGGCTCTGTGGTAGGATGGGGAGTTGGGTGAGTGAGGAGAGCGACGAAAGAGAGGAGGGTTAAGGACTGAAGAATATTTTCTGCACCGTGCAGAAAACTTTTGCTTTCCTCTTTTTGTGGCCTAGGGTTCATTGGCCTGTGTGCCATCGTGGTGCCGCGTGTTCTTTCTCTAGTAGTTTGTGCATGCATCCAGTCCTTTTAATAACGTCACTATCTTCTTCTTCTTTTTCTAACAGTTAAATACAATATTACTGTTACACTATAATATAGGTGGGTCCCTTTAATTAATCTGCGGATTCTTCGGCCGTGTTGTTTACAGCGTGGAACGGGTTCGGTGGCACCGGTCCCTGGTAAGGTTTTAGTCGAAACCCATTCACCTTTTGTCGTAACACTTCCCCGGCCAGGGTGCCTAGTTGAAACGTGTCATTTTCCGCGCTAGCGATCCAGTACGGCCCCGTCCAGCGGAATCTTAATTTGCCTGGCATTTGCCCCATCCATGTTTGAAAGACTAGGACCGCTTTGCCGACCACAAAATCTTTTTCACGTGCATTTCAATGCCGGTCCACGAATGCTTTACGCCGACACTACTCTTGTTCCAATATGGCCATGCTTCGTAATCGTGTCTCGCCTAGTTCGAGCAGCTGTTGTAGCCATATTTGTTCGGATTTGTCTTCTAATAGCCAGTCTCGTACCTGAATCCACAGACTGGGTACTTGAAATTCGATTGGCATTACGGCCTCCAACCCAAATGCTAGCCGGAAAGGCGTGGATTGTATGCTAGTCTTATAGTTGGTTTGGTACGCCCATAACACGCTGTGTAATTTGGTATGCCGGTCTGTTTTGTTCTCATTGATGATCTTTTTTAGTATCGTTTGTAACGTTTTGTTCATGGACTCCGCTAAACCATTCGCCTGTGGATAATATGACGTGCTCTTCTTGTGGACAACGGCATAGTGTTGTGTCAGCTCCCGGATGGCCGAATTCAGAAAGTGGCTTGCTTGGTCACTAATGAGCTCAATAGGGCAGCCAAAACGACACCAGATATGTTCGTAAAGAAATTTCTCCGTCACTGCCGCGAAATTTTCTCGTAGTGCCTTCGCTTCCACCCACTTAGTGCAATAATTAGTACCCACGAGTATATATTTATTGCTAGTCCGAGCTGCCGCTGGTGTAAATGGCCCCACGAAATTGAGTCCCCATTTCCCCATTTCTGGAATGGATCCAATGGCAACACTGGTTGATGTGGCATCATTGCGACCTCTGTGGGCTGGCCTATCCGTTGACACAGGGTGCATTGTTTGCAATATTCATACGCATCCTTTTGCGTAGTCGCCCACCATAGGCTGGCATGCCAGACTTTACGAGCCATAACATCGCCCGTGTAGTGTCCTCCTGCTGTACCACAGTGCGCTTCGCGTAAAACCGCTTCCTTCTCATCTGGGCGTATTCGGTGTCGCCAGATTCCTTCGCTGCCTTTGTGATACAGGACCCCTTCGACCAAACAAAAGTTACGACTTTGGACGGCCAATCGTTTCTTTTCGTCCGTTCTTAATTGTGGCGGTGGTAATCCAGTGGTAAGAAAGAATGTCATCTCCATTAACCAACGATCGGGAAAAGTTTTTTCTGTACATGTCACTATAGTTGTGATCTACATGATGTCTGCATCCGAAAAGTCGTCGTCCTCCTTTCGCACCATTTCTCCATTATCTATCTTGCTTAAGAAATCCGCTATAGTGTGTTGCGTACCCGGTCGATATTGTATAACAAAGTCGAACTCCTGGAGCAACAACATCCATCTAGCCAATTTTCGTGTTAGCGCTTGCTTCCCCACGAGGTATAGCAACGCCGTATGGTCCACGTGAAACGTAAATTTCCGCCCCAGTAGATAATGTCGGAATTGATTGATGTTGTATATCGTCCCCAATGCTTCTTGTTCCGTTGTGGAGTAGTTACGCTCCACCTTTGATAGCTTCCTACTGGCATAATATACTGGTCTGTACCAAGTCAGCTCTATGAGTTGCATCAACACACTACCTTTTGTTATGTCTGAGGCGTCTACAAAAACGTGAAATGGTTTCCCCCAATCTGGTGATTGGTGCTTGAGTCAACATTATTTTAAGCGCATCGTATGCCTTTTCTTTAGTTGTCGTCCAGTTGAAAGGTGTACGGTGGACGGCGACATGTAATGGCGTGGTGAAATCCGCTAGATATTGTAACATCCGACTATGCCAATGTATTTGTCCTAGAAAATGACTGAGTGCTTTGTCCAATACGCTGTCGGTGAAAGGTAAGGGGAACGCATTTGTAATAGTTACGGCGTTCAATTTCTAATAGTCTACGCAAACGCGGATTTTTCCATTTTTCTTCGGAACTACGACTATCGGGCTCAGCCACGTAGCTTGCTTGACTGGTCGAATGAATCTAGCCTTGAGAAGTTTGTCAATTTCTTCTTTTACACGAGTTGCGTAGTTCAGATTCATTCAGTATCGATGCTGCTGAATAGGTTTCACGTCGATAGCTAAATTGATCTTATGCTGGTAGAATTTTGGATCTAATCCCTTCATGTCTTCGTGGGACCACACGAACACATCTTTATATTCCTTGAGCAAAGCTAACATCGCCTCTTTCTGATCTAGTAGTATGTCTTTCGCGATGGAGAGTAATCGGGGATTCGCTGTCGTTCCTACATTAACTTCTTCCAATGCTAAGGCAGTGACTCGTCGTGAAATTTCCATTTCTTTCTCGAATGCGACCCGTGCTCGGTTTAATTCCAGTATCGACTCTGGGTCCGGTTCATAAGCCTCTTTGTGAAGTGTAGTGGGAGTAGCGTACTCCGCCACAGTTTCTATTACGTCAATTTCGAATAGTGGGATGATTTGCGGGTGCTCATCCAGGTACGCTTCTACCTCTGTATCGTCCACTCCTTCCAGCATATTTATGTCTTCTGTGTACAATGGTGTCATTCCTTTCGGATGCCCCGTCATTTCTTCTATGGGTACGCGAACTTTACTGCGTCCTCGTCGGAAACTGATACAATTATGTTGCCAGCTATGTTTGATGTTCGCCGAATGAAGCCAAGGTCTGCCAAGTAGTATTGGGTATGCTCCGGAGAGTCGAGTGTGAGTACTACCGCCGAGATGTCAAAGTGGTGACCGCCAATGACGATGCATAGTTTCCGGATTAACCCTAAGGGCCTAACAGATCGGGTATCCATGCTGACGTAGTTCCTGTGATGTAAGTAACAAGAAGATTTAGTTGTCAAACGAAAAAAAAGGGATTGGTTATCTCAAGATCGTTACCCTAGTTCGAGGAATACCTGTGCCAGAAAAGAGATCTAATATCCAGTCTCCTTCGACAGAAAACATCTCGATCAAGCGCATCATAAGTCGTTGAGGTTTTTGGTATGGGTTGACAAGTCCCCGTTCTGTCGTGGTGACATGTCGCAATTTCCGAGTCACTGCTGGATATACCAACAGATTTGAACCTCCCACTTCATTAGAATGCTCTTTGATTCTCTGTTTTTTAATTTCATCGAAGTAGCCAACCGTTATGTATTCAATGGCATTAACGAACCGAAAAGTTGGCCCTCTATTTACATTGGTCTTGATCCTATAAAAAATAATTCATCGAGTTAAAAATAGATTCAACAACCTTAAGAATTGCAATATAATGAAAGACACCTATAAATAATCCTTACCATGCAAGGTTCTCGATGCCATGGCAACGAGATCTCAAAGCTTGAGCTACCGAGTACCCTTGGTCCATACTATGAAAGACAACTATTCGCCACAAGGATGCGGTCGTTAGCTCAGCGAAATCCTTGACCATCTTCTCCAATTGTTTAAACCTAAACGGTTCATCGTCGTATGATGACCCAGCCATTCGAAATCCGTAAGGAATATCCGCAATCATTAGCGTATATTCCTTCTTTGGCACCTTCTGGATCAAGTCGATGACATCACCGCAAACCACATTGTAGTAAAGATCTCTCGTAATATCTTTCTTGTGGCTAAATTTTTTAAACGAGCCATCTTCCTCCATTTCGTACGCCTTGACTAAGCGACGATCCTTTTCTTTTCTAGCTCGCTCGAGATGTGCAAGGAAGGATGTAGGGAAATCGTGTATATCCTTAACTTCTCCTTGTTTCTTGCCTCGACACGGTTTCTAATAGAAGCAATAGGACATCAGGTATTATTACGCAACCTCTACATATGATGAAAGGGTAATGAAAAAATATCAATACTAACCCAATCCTTGAATGCAATAAAATACTCTGATAACGCCTCGGTCACTTGTTCCCAAGTTATACATCCAAGTTGTTTCATCATTACTTCTTGGATCTTCATGTACACCTTATGACTGTAAAATTAGAAATCAAGATTAGAACTTTGAATTACACCAGATAGACTACAATTTCAGTATTTGAAAGACTTACTTATTGAACTCGGTGACCATTTCTTCAAGGCTTAAATCTTTCGCCACAACCCTTGACAAAACGGACACAAGAAGCTGCTCGTCCTTAATACCTTGCATCGCTCTCCATAGAGACAGCTTCATGTCGTCTGCCGCTTCTTCAATTGTCAAGTCAATTCTCTTGGCGGCTTGTGACTTTAATTCTAGTTGAGGGTCAACCCTACATTTCTTTTGTCGTTGACCCTTTACCTCCTTATTCTCCCACATTGAGAAGATTTGATCTTGGAGGTCCCATACTTCTCCATCTCTAAACGCCAATTGAAACCAAGATTCATACTTTCGAAGACCATCGGACCTAACATTATCATCTACCACAATGCCGACTTCATGCAGACATTGACGTCGAAGGCCTGGATGTAACTTCACACCAAACTTTTGTTTCACATCTAAATACTCGTGGTGGAAGAACCGGATTCGCTCAATAGACGACATTTTCTGCCTATAGTCATTATCATTATTATGGTCCCATGCCAACAGCTTAGCCTCTTCGGTTGTGAGCCCAACATATATTTTGCACTCGGCATACTTGAAGAAGAAAGTGGTTGGATGTTCTCTGACAAGTTGTCGACGTGCCTCTGCTGAATGCGATCCACCAATGACAAAATAATTATATTGATCATGCTTTCTAATATCAAAATCTTCAATGGTTTCACATTCTTCAGGATCCACCATAACAATAAAAGGCACCACTGTGGCATGAGGATTAATTTTCATTTTTTTCTTGAGATTTTGAACATGCATGCGATGAGGCTCTCTAATCTCAAGTGGTCTTCGACCTGTTTTTTCATCAATAGGGGGCCGATGGATGTGTGTTATAGGCAAATTAAATACTTGCCCTTTCCTGACCAGCTTCCGTTTCATTAACTCTCTTCTTATTTTATTCTGCTCGGATGACAAAACACCCGAGGCCAGCTCGGCTCCTGGCGTCCCCTTATTATCCTCTTCTTCATTGTCACTTGTCGAATCCGTATCCGACATTTTCGTTGTCTTCTTCTTGGCTGGTCTTGACTGGACTTTGGATACCTTTTTAGTGGCCTTCAAGTGGGAGGGCTCTTCATCTCGTAGAGTTACATGGCCTTGTATATAAGGCCTCAAGGTAACAATCAGGTTTTGTGAGTTATCAAGTGCTTTTTTGAACACTTCAGGCCCACAAGATTCCTTTACTAAAAGGTCTTCTGAAAGGAACACTTTGCGTACCCCCTTGGAGCACTCTATCATTACCAGTATGTTGGCCGAATCTGCATCTTCGTAGTCAAATCGTAGAATTCGGCCATACATAAATGGAGTTTCTTTTCCTAGCTGCCCCTCACCCTTCTTCTTTGATGTATACAATACGACTTTTTTCTTTGAGTCGATATATTGCATACACCATTCCTTGTCCGTTAGATCTCGGTCAGGAAGGTCTTCGCCTCCAGTAGCGGCGACAATTTTCTTTTGGCTTACATCACTATGGGGCTGAGATTTTGTCTCTTCGTTAAATAGAAGCTTTTTTCCTCTCTTTATGGACTCCGGAGTTACCTTGGTCTGGGCTTCGATTGGAGAACCTTGTATGCGAAGCTTAATTTTCTTCACGGGTCGGTCTGACAGATTCTCAAACGACCTATTTAAGAAAGTATCCACCATAACATAAGTTAGACAGTTACGTAGATTAAAGTTGTTATTATAATGAAGAACAGTTTCTAGGAGCAGTAACATATTCAAAAATCTATTGTAGGCATGGCTATTCAACCTAGAAAATATATATCGTAATAAGTAAAACGGGTTATATATTCTTTTAAATAGTAGATATGACTTATATAGATTCTAAACCTATATTGATGAGAATTTGCCATATTGAATGCAATTTGTAGATCATTTTCTACTATTTTAAGCTAAAGTAGGTCAAAAAACACCTATAATTAGAGCTTGTATTTGTTTAGAAGTAAGTAAACTCAACATAGAAAGACTGATTTTGACAGACAATTTGATAACATTTCCACCCCGTAAACGATTTTTCTCTCTCAAAGGCTACACTTTAAACACGAACTCGATACGCCGTATCGAGTTCGTGTTTAAAACCTATACTTTAAACACGAACTCGATACGGCGTATCGAGTTCGTGTTTAAAACCTATACTTTAAACACGAACTCGATACGGCGTATCGAGTTCGTGTTTAAAACTGACCTTTTAAACACGAACTCGATACGGCGTATCGAGTTCGTGTTTAAAACTGACCTTTTAAACACGATCTCGATACGCCGTATCGAGTTCGTGTTTAAAGGTAAGTTTTAAACACGAACTCGATACGCCGTATCGAGTTCTTGTTTAAAAGGTAAGTTTTAAACACGAACTCGATACGCCGTATCGAGTTCGTGTTTAAAGTATAGGTTTTAAACACGAACTCGATACGCCGTATCGAGTTCGTGTTTAAAGTAAAGGTTTTAAACACGAACTCGATACGCCGTATCGAGTTCGTGTTTAAAACTGACCTTTTAAACACGAACTCGATACGGCGTATCGAGTTCGTGTTTAAAACCTTTACTTTAAACACGAACTCGATACGGCGTATCGAGTTCGTGTATACAATACAAATATTTACACACGAACTCGATACGCCGTATCGAGTTCGTGTATAAATATTTGTATTGTATACATGAACTCGATACGCCGTATCGAGTTTTTCGGGAAACGAAACATATTTACAAAAATGTCCACAGTGTCAGAGGCCTACCTGGACTCCTCGCGCTCGACTCTCTTGGAAGACATGGTTGATCGTGTTGTGTGGAGGCGGAGATCGCGCTTTCGTGCTTTGTGCCTTGAGTGCTCTGTGTGCTCTGTGTGCTCTGAGTGCTCTGAGTGCTCTGTATGCTCTGTACGCTCTGGTGAGTGAAATATGATGAGGTCTTCCTATTTATAGGGATTGAACCCATGGTTAAAGTAACCATAGTTATCTTAACCAATGTTGGTAACTTTGAGGATAGTTAGTTTGTAACCATAGTCACATTAACTATAGTAACTTATGATTGTATTAATGATTACAAAGTCAAACTAATATATTGATCAATCTTTTATACTCATAACAACCTACAATCACTTCAAAGGTTATGAAGGAGACAATGATAGAGGTTCATGAATGTACCAATGATTGATTACTAAAAGCAAAAATTTTTATGACTCTCAATAGTTATGTATTAAAGATGTGGGCATGAATTAACCAATGATTGATAAGTCTAATAATTAAAATGGTGAGCCTTAAAGAATCAATGAGTGAGACGTTCTATATCAAAATGGGTGTCATTAATTAGCCAATGATTTTAACATTAATCCAACATATTCAAGGCTTGTTAATGATTAGTTTTATATTTTACTTGATTTAACATCATTTAGATCTAGTTTATATAATGATTGATAATTTAAGTTAAATTACTTTATTAAAAATAATTTTTAGATGTATTGTATTTTAATAGAATATTACATAATATAGACATTCTATTGATTTGGCTTTTGTTTAGAGAGAAGTTTATGTTTAGGGAGGAGTATATGGTTAGAGAGGAGTATAACTTAGAGAGCCCTATCTAGACCTTAAGCCATGAGTGAAGATTCACCGTTCTCGATTGAAGAATATTGTTTGTCATCAGACACATCGTTTTCTACTGAAGAGTATTGTTTATCAACAGAGTCACCATATTCGATTGAAGAATATTGTCTTTCGACCGACTCACCAAATTCTATCGAAGAATATTGTCTGAGCTCATCTACAGGGAATGCAAATAATGACACATGTGAAGAGTTCTCTATTGAAGAATACGATATTAATAAAGATACCGGGAATGAAGGAAGTGCCCAGGAAACATTGAATAACATTGGCGATGGTCAGAACAGAGAATTAGACTGTAACAAGGTTACACCAACCTCTATGCAGGAAGAGAAATCTGGGAGCCCTATGCATATTAGAAGAATCCCACGAAGAATTCGTCTGGCTAGATTTAGCTTGGTGACATCAGATAAACAGATTGGATTTGATGTCAACAAAATATGTTGTGCCCGTGGTTGTATGTCTATGATTGGAAAATCAAAGTTGCGAGAATTAAGGCGATACTATTTTTCGATGACCGGTGATGAGCAAGACACTTACCTCGGATCACATATGCAACTAGTATCTGACAAATGTACGGGGATCAAAGTATCATTCGAGTATTATATCTTCCATGCGCAACAGATATGTAGAGTTGCATTCAAAATTGTGTTATGTGTTAGTAACATGCGGCTACATAGAGTACAACAACGTCTACTTAGCGGGGATCAGATGCTCAATTGTAAAGAGGTTCCAAGTATGAAAGGTGCAATTGGAAGACTAGCTATTGGCTGGATGAAAACTTACTTTCAGTTAAATTGTGAAGTAATGCCCACTACAGGTAGGATGCATCTTTCTGATAATTATACCCGTCGGGAAGTTTATGATGTCTATCGATCTGAAATGTTGGGCTCACGTAATAAGTCTATCACCTATAGCCAATTCACAAGATTATGGAGAGCTCGGTTTTCAAATGTTATTATTCCTCGTAAAGTACGTATGGGTTATTGCTCCATTTGTGCAAATCTTAAAAGTTTGGCTAAAGGTGCAAAGACATCAATGGAAAAGGATACGAGTAAGAAGTTACTACAAGAGCATCGCGAGGCACAATCCTTAGAACGAAGGAAGGCGATGCATCATAGAGAGAAGTGTTTGAAGAGGCCTGAACAATACATGTGCTTAATGATAGATGGCATGGACCAGAAGAAGACATGCTTGCCGCATATGCGGAGGCTCCCCAAAGATGTCAATGATGAGTGCCTTGTTCAAATGCACTTGGTGGGATGCTTGGCTTATAATAGGTCTGTTCGACCTCACGTCTTCATTACTTACCCCAATGTTCACAATGACCCTAACCTAACAGTTACAGTGATTCACCGAGTTTTGATGTCTTGGGGACAACCTTTCCCCCCTGTTCTATACATTCAATTGGACAATACTGCTAGAGAGAACAAAAATTCAACTGTATTTGGCTATCTAAGTATGTTGGTCAACCTAGAATTGTTTAGGAAAGTGAAAGTCAATTTCCTTTTGGTTGGCCACACACATGACCATATAGATCAGATGTTTAGCACATTCTCCAGACAGTTGTCTCGGCATGATGCTTTCACTTTACCTAAACTATTTGATGTCATTTGTGATGCATATACACCACGCCCAAAAGTGTTACACTTGAAGGAGGTATATGACTTTAAGAGATATATATTAGATGGGGGTGGTGGGAATGTTAAAGTGCTTGCTCAGTTAAACAATATAAGTTTCAATCACATTTTTTTGATAAAGAAAAATGGAATAAGTGGTTCTACACTTTTGTATGCTAAACAATATTCATCTTCTACAACATGGGAACCTAAAGGTGGTTGCCAGTTATTACTTTGTATGCCGAGTACAATTGTCCATGGAGCTAAGCAAATGCCAATTGAGAAGAAAGGACAGTTGCAGAGCGACTTGGTATTAGAACAAAAACGGTCATGGCTCCAAGCCTTAGAAGAAAAAAGAAAACATATTGAGGCCGCCAAGAAATATGCCGCACAACAAGACACGTCATGGTGGGATGTATTTTATAGTGATCAGAAAGAAATTATAGACAATTGTGTATCTGTTGATAATTGGAATTTGGAAACGCCATTCACATGGTCGCTGCAACATGATCGCGTAAATAGAAGTCCGGAGCGACTAGTAAATGCGATTAATGACAGCTTGGTCCATCCACAACAAAGAGACATTTATGTGGGACCAAGGATGACCAAAGCAGCCGAAGCTAGATGGCAAGGAAATTTGCAAGAGCTCACCGCGGGGATGTTGATTGCAACGCCGGCTGATGAGAACTCACATGGCCACCAATTTTGGGTTGGTAAAATTCTAGAAGTGCTAATGCATGAAATAGATAACACGATCAAGTCTATAAATGTTCATTGGTACAACACTAGAAGTGCAAATGCTTTTACAGGTAAGTATACATTGGAGATGATTGAATGCCAAACAAGAAGGGGAGGTAGGAAGAGGAAGCGAAACATTCGTAACACCTCGACCCTTGATATCTCTGATGTGGATATCATCGTGTACGACTTCACACTTACAAAAGCCGGACGATTAAGGAAGTCAACAATAGATATAATAAAAGAAAAATTACCAGGTCTACAAGGTGGCTCGAGTCAAAGGCAAACGAGATCTGCTACATATAATCTAGAGTCAAACCATTTGGTTTATGACGAAGATAATGCACTGATTGGTACATCCGAGGATGATGAGGAGGAATCGTCATTGTATATTAGTTATAGTAGTGATTCTCCGTAAAGGAGTGATCATGAATGTATATTTGGCTATTAAGTGTAACTACATTCCGCTTGTAACAAATCGAGTAATATAAAATCATGTGTTTTGAATTCTTATGATTTCCCAAAAATCGTTTCTTATAAAATAACATTGGTTGTAAAGTTGGTGATATAAATTGAGAATGTATGTTTTTGAAATTCGTCTTTTTTTAGTTACTTCTAAATCACGAAAATAGTGGATTTTTAACCTTTTTCATAGTATGTTTGAACTTGTATGATACTGGTATCAATGTGTTTTGTAAAATCATTGAAAAACCCCTAAAATTTCCCTTATCCTTCCATTTATGCGCGATCCTTCCACTTGTGAACGCGAACGTGTTTAAAGCGTTAACAAACAAATGTAATGGTTCACGCGGGAAGCGTGAACGGCTAAAAACCCTGTGTATATAAAGGGCAGAAATCCTCTGTAAGAGGTAGTGTGTAATTTTGGAGTATAGAGCGTTTTTCTAATAAATTACTATCTTCTCGGATATCTGTGCATATCTGTGGCTTTCTCTGTTGCATTCTTGGTTTCTCTGTT